>NW_015652130.1:34602-83242 GCF_001515625.1 Sinocyclocheilus rhinocerous
TTGTATTTGGGGGGGGGGGTCTGTTTTTTGATTCAACAGCAGTTTGTAGTAGCAATCTCAGCAGAAAATACCTTCCAATAATGTATGAACTACACTGTAAAAAGAGAAAAGAAAAAAGAAAAAGATTTTTCGAAGTTGTAAATAAAACAAACTGATCAGGTTTAAATAAATAAATAAATAGGTTGTAAATAACATGAAGATGAGTAAATAATGATAGAATTTTAGGTTATGAATATATGGCTATTGAAAACCGCTTTATAAATGTCATAAATGTGACCCTGGAGCACAAAAGCAGTCATAAGTCGCTGGGGTATATTTGTAGCAATAGCCAAAAATACATTGTGTGGGTCAAAATTATTGATTTTTCTTTTATGCCAAAAATCATTAGGATATTAAGTAAAGATCATGTTCCATAAAGATATTTTGTACATTTCCTACTGTAAATATATCAAAACTTAATTTGTGATTAGTAATATGCATTGCTAAGAACTTCATTTGAACAACTTTAAAGACGATTTTCTCACTATTTTGATTTTTTTTATCACCCTCAGATTCCAGATTTTCAAATAGTTGTATCTTGGCCAAATATTGTCCTATCATAACAAACCATACATCAATGGAAACCTTATTTATTCAGCTTCAGATGATGTATAAATCTCAAGTTCAAAAAATTGACCCTTATGACTGGTTTTGTGGTCCAGGGTCATATATGACTCATAATTGTTTTTGACATAATTTACTTTTTATCTCATAATGACTCAGTATCTCATAATTTCAACTTTATACGGCTGTAATAGTTATATTTTTTGTCATAATTTTGACTTTTTATGTCACTTATTGAGACTTGTCATAATAAATATGACTGTCATAATTTTGTAATTATGTATGACTGTCATAACTTTTGTCAATTTCAACATTTTATCTCATAATAAACCCACAGTCTCTCAGTATCTTTGACTACCATATATTCATTGCATTGTGATTTTTTACAGAAATGGCTGTAAAATTAATGGATAATATTCTGGCAAAAAAATAATAGTGATGAAAATAGAAAAAAATTGCAATTAAATAGATATAATATTTAATAGAAACAGTAAAGAAATATAAATAAAGAAAAATAAATTTAATACAAAAAAATCCAAAATTAAAAAAAAAAAAATAGAAAATATATATTTTTTTTTATTTTTTAGGACCTCTCTATCTGAAAACTGCTTCATACCATCCCCCTCCATTATCTTCAACTTTTTAGGTGGACAACAAAGAGCGTCAGTTATGTAAAAACAACACTTAGTCAACCTTGACCTATCTTTCTGCCTGCGGGGGGGGGGGGTTCAGCTGGGCTGAGCGGGTTAAATAAATAAAAAGTAAATAAGTAAGTAGCCAACATAAAAATAAATTTAATACAAAAATAAAAAATAGAAAATTTTATATACTGTATTTTTTAGGACCTCTCTGTCTGAAAACTGCTTCAGGCAGCTTCATAGCATCCCCTTCCATTTCTTCAACATTTTAGGTAGATAACAAAGAGCGTCAGTTATGTAAAAACAATGCTTAGTCAACCTTGCCCTTTCTTTCTGCCTGCTGAGGGGTTCAGCTGGGCTGAGCTGGTTTGACAGAATATTCACATTACAATACACACATCACATAGAAATAAGACTGGGATAGGAATTTTAATGTATTTATCTCCCTTTTTTTTTATTCATGCACTTCTCACATAATAGTCTTTTTACCTAGCAGAGCAACAAAGCATTTTTAAAGCGTTTCTTGCACAAACAGAATCACCTGAGCACTCGAAGCTATTTTAATGAAATAAGCCAAGTCAATATATCTGATCAGGAATACGTCGGTGGATAGATTTAGCTGATCTTGTTAGTATAATTGGCAGGCCTGATTAAACACATGTTGACAGCGCAGTCAGTAAATGAAGTCAACACAGTCCGGCTCATGCTATATGGGAGCAGTGTTTACGCTTATGTAAGATTCTAATTCTTTCTTGGCCTGGTTTTCTCTCACTCTCTCTGACTGTGGTCAAACACTAAGGGCCATTCATGACCCTACGGCTGGCCCTGTCATTGTGTGTTTATGTCTTAGTCTCCTTGAATTCTTACAGAAGGCATTCTTTTTTCTTTTGTTAGTTGCTACCTGTAACATATGATGTCGGCTAGTGAAGCAGTGCTAATGTCTTTTTCCCACCTGTGTGAATGCTTCATTTGAAGAATCATGGCCACAGGCACATGCTTTCAGTGGAACTGGAATGGGATGAAATATTGATTTCCAACAAGTGTAAAGTCGATGAAGTGACCTCTAAATGACCCAGCTGCTACACTGAGGATCACACTGATGACGCATACAGGATCACTCTTGAAATTCCCTTTTCTAAAATCTGAAATTGACCTGTCACATAAGAAAGGAATACTAAACCTCAATGGATACCTAAAGCAACAGTTATTCTCTCTCTACATATATTCAATGAGGTCCAAAAACCCACTAGAGAAAATGCTTTTATTTTGCATTTTTAATACAATTGTGTTCATTGTAAATTATATTTCAGCATAATATATTTTAATGAATTGATTGAGTTTATTTATGAACTTTTTAATAATTTGTAAATACCTAATTTATTATTTATTAAGTTTATTTCATAATCCTAAATGTTATATAGTGAAATGCCTCTCTTTTGCATTTTATGAGATAAATAATGGCAAGATTTTCATTTTAGGTTATAAATAGGGCTGATTGCAAAAGGCTTTATAAAAATCATAAATGTAAAAGGTTTTTCTATTTTAGTACACTGTAAAAATTCGTAAAAATAGGGCACAATGTACTGTGCTAATAATAAGGAATTTTCTGTACTGTTTTTTTTTTTTACCTGCATTTTTGAATTTTGCTCTTTTTTCCACAATTTGAACCATTGCATTGTGTTTTATAGTTATGAAAACAGAAAAAATTAAATAGAAATAATATATTATATATAACGAACAAAACTTAAATTTAAAATGCTTCTATTTTGCATTTTAAATTTAAGTTTTGTTCATTGTAAATTATAAATTAGCATAATAAATTTGAGCGAATTTAAACATAAATGTATTTATTTTATTTATTTACCTTTCATTTATTTATAAATGTCTTTTTTATTATTTATTTGTAAAACTGATTTCATAAATTGTTCAAATATATATAATATATATAGTAAAATATGCAATTTTAAATTTAGAAATGTTTTGTTCTTTAAATAAAATATTTAAAATATTTTCAGTATAATGAATTAAGTGAATTTGAACTTTTATTTATTTAAATAAAATTATAACTTTTTAGTTACTTATAAATGTTGTATTATTTATTTTAAAAAAAATGAATTTTATAAAATGTTAGTGAAAATGCTGCAATTTTGCATTTTAATTTTAATTAATGTATAATTGATATAAAACTTACACTTTTATTTTGTTTTATAAATGTTAATTTATATATTATTTTTTTTACAAACTAGAAACTTGTCCCAGTTTGTGTATCAAAAGCGTCTCACATTGGCACTTGGAAAGTTGAAAAGAATATAACAGAACGATGCCTGAGAAACTAAGTATTTACAAATGTGTGTGCGCGTATAAATGTGACCTCAAAAGGTATGACTCAATTCAGAGAAAAAGACAAAGAAAGCGAGCAATGCTCTGACCTCACAATGCTCTATTCTTAGGAACACAGAGAGAACAAAGGTAGAATAGAATGAACTGAACTAAAACAGAGCACAGCTGAGTACCTATAATGAGCATGCAAATGTTAACTCTCTGAGCCAGCTGCACATACTTCAAACCAGTAATTATGTAAGCCGAACATATCCCCCATATGTTTCAGATTGGCGATGAATTCATTTGATATTTGCCTGACATTTTAAAGGAGGCGTAATTAACGTATGTAGGACAACGCATGATCCCCAGCGCTAGAGAAAAGAACTAAAAATATAACGATTTCAGTATTACCAAACAGCTCCGTTACCATGGCAACCGCTGTTCTGGAGAATAGGTGATGCTAATACTGACAAACATTCAGACACAAAAACATGCTAAATCACTCAACACTTCCACATACATGCGCTGACCAGTAACCATTTAGATTTCTATTGACACTGGCGCTCATCCATGATGTTACATCAAATCAATGGAACAATGCAGTCCACTGAGACACGGGATAAAGCAGATAAAACAACCAAACAGAACAAATGATTAAACTCAAAGCCTATAAAGCCCGTCATTTGGCATCTGAAGCCCCCTGTGGAGCGCTTAGTTTTGGACCAACTGTGCATGGACCACAATTCACTAAATCTAGCATGACATTTGAGTCCATTTGCGTATTAAATGTTATTATATTGCCGATCAAAGGTTGGGAATAATTACTATTTTTTATGTTTTTGAAATAAGTGTCTTATATACTCACCAAGCCTGCATTTACTTGAGCAAAAATACAGTAAAACTGTAATTTTCTTATTACAATTTAATAACCGTTTTCTATTTGAATATACAGCATTTTAAAATGTATTTTTTTCCTGTGATGACCAGCTGAATTTTCAGCATCATACTCCAGTCTTCAGTGTCACATGACATGATCCTTAAGAAATCATTCTAATATGCTGATTTGGTGCCAAATTATTAAGCGATCTTATTATTGACTCTATACTAAACCATCAAATCTTTTACTCTAAATATTCACTGGAGAAAAAAAGCGTGACAACTAGCCCCAATCTTAAAGAGTGCTGTGCATGTCTGTTTTACATGTGCGTCATTGTGTGACAGTGATACAGGTCTATTTGTAACCTAAGCGTCTGAATTCTCAAACAGCCAGTAAAGAGGAAAAGGTCAGGCCACTTGGTCAGGACACCTTGTGTTAAAAGTTTCACACAGGGCAAGACATTAGCATCCTTAAAACCTGTGATAATGTAGAGAGATTTTCCGCTATCTCTTGACTGTGAAAGCTAAAGAAAACATCCTGAGTAAGTTTACGCAAAAATAAACATTTGCACTTTAGTTTGGTGACCAATTCTTACTATTAAACTAACTATTATCTCTGACTTTTGCCTCGGTGAGCTCCTAATTTGCTGCTTATTAATAGTTAGTAAAGTAGTTGTTAAGGTAGGTTTAAGTGATTTAGAATATGGTCGTGCAGAATAAGGCATTAATATGTGCTTTATAAGTAGGCTACTAATAAACAGCCAATATGTTAGTAATGCATGCTAATAAGCAACTATAGTGAGAACACTTTGATCCCTAAAGTGTTACCAAAATTTCAATTGTAGTGTTACCAAAAATTCAATCATCATTATTTCTTCTGTGGAACACCAGCGTAGAATTTTTTTGAAGAATGTTGATAACCAAATGATTTTGTTAGTACAAAAACGTCTTTTATGTTCCACAGAAGAAAGTCATACAGGTTTGGAGTAAATGAACACAGAATTTTCATTTTTGGGTAAACTATTGCATTTTTAACAAACTCAAAGGGATAGTTCACCCAAAAATTAAAATGTTGTCATTTACTCACCCTCATGTCGTTCCAAACATCTTCAGAACACAAATTTAAATACTTGGGTGAAATCCGAGAGCTTTCTGACCCTCCATAGACAGCAAGGTTCCTACCACGATCAAGGAACAGAAACGAAGAAAGGATGTCATTAAAATAGTGACATCAATGGTTCAACCGTAATTTTATGAAGCTTGCGTGTGGTGCTGCTGATGTAAAACATGCATAGCGGCGGACTGTCCCGAGAGAGAAGAAATCATTGAATAAAGTCGTTATTTTTGTTTTCTTTGCACACAAAAAAGTATTCTTGTAGCTTCATAAAATTACGGTTGAGCCACTGATGTCATTATTTTAACGATGTCCTTACTATGTTTCTAGGCCTTGACCATGTCAGTTGCGTTGCTGTCTATGGAGGGTCAGAAAGCTCTAGGATTTCATCAAAATTATCTTAATTTGTGTTCCAAAGATGAACGAAGGTCTTACGGGTTTGTAACGACATGAGGGTGAGTAATTAATAACAGAAATAAAAATTTTGGGTGAACCACCCCTTTAATACTTTTTATTGCACTATTCTTTATTTAGCATCTACAGCTCAAGACCCAAATTGTGTTTTAGTGATTAATAGTGACTTGCTGTAATTTGATACAAGATACAGCACATCTTGCAAAAAAACAAAAAAAAAGCCCAAACAAATCACAGTACGAGACTAGAATTTATCACAAACAAGTTTTATTTTTCCTCCAACATACCGTGTACGACAGATATAAGATAGAGGTATCCGAACATGTCAAATAATAATATTTATTAATATCATTATTGTAACATTAATAACATGGAATGTAGATTTCGAAGCTCCATTCACATTTTCAATGTTTTTTCTTTTTAGTTTATTTAGGAAATATGACAAATAAATAAAGCTTTATTATCGTCTCTGTATGTCAACTGTCTGAATATAGTTGTCTCTGCACGATGGGTAAAGGGGCAAGGGGAGGGTGCTGTAGAGCGTTAACAGTCTTTCTTTTCACCACCATCCAACAAGGAGCACTCAGAAGCTAATCAAAGTTCCAGAACCTTCTCAAGGAATGAGGACGGGAACGAAATCAGGTCCTTTTCGGTAAATAACCGTTCCTCAATAAATAGAACAAAAAGGGGAACGGCAGCAACCTTGTAACAGTACATCGGGGGAAGTGAGTAAAGCTACTAAACATGGAGGAAGCAGATCATGTGACGACTTGACGTTAGCTTCTCGACCCTTTTTAATCCTCTACAACACAAAAAAACAACTGAACAGGTGGAGCATTGAGAGCTGAACGTCTCAAGAGATTGAAAGAATGAGGAAGAGAAAGAGAAAGAAACATTTTCCCATTCGAACGCCATGCTGGTTTGAACAAAGCTGGGGTTTAATCTGTGCTGTGGTCCTCTAGTTGCAAAATGATGGTGATGAGGTTCTCCAATCCAAAGATGTAACCGCTATCCTGGCCCTCGTGGACTACACTGTCCTCGCCGTAGTGCCGACACGTGGTGTGAGCAAAGTCAATCATGCGAACATCCACCACCGGGCCGCTGTCTGGTCTAGCCATGCGTCGCACCACAGCAGAGCTGCTGGTGCCGCCACAAGCACCGCTGTTGCTACTGCTGCTGGCCGCACCTGCGCCGTGAGGGAATCCAAAAGCACCACCCTCCTCTTCTTCTTCCTCCTCCTCTTCCTCTTCTTCCTCATCGTCGTCTTCCTCCTCCTCTTCCGAAAGCCCATCCTCTGCGGAGTGGCGTGATCGCGGAGGGTCTCCGTCGTATATTATCAAGAGTGAGCTGGAGTAAAAGCGGTAGCTTTCGCAGGCCTCCAGGGCCACCTGCATGTCTCGCAGCCTCCGCAGCACTGGCGACAGGAGCTCGCGTCTTAGGCGCCTCCCGTCGTGGAAGAACTGAAAGATGGCCTCTTTGAAGCCAGACAGGGTCAGCTTACGGCCGTGGTACTTGTTCATGAACATGAGCTGCCCTGTGTCTGAATGGTAGACCTGGAGGAAAGTGAAGAGGAGCATGTGAATAAAACATCGCCTTTACGTGCTTCTAACATTATGGAATTACGCTCAAGAGCTGCACTAACCTGCATGCCGCAGAGGCGCACTCCGATGCTGGCGGATGTACTCTGCTGACACTTGCGGATCTGGACGGCCTTCTTCTCCTCAGAGGCGTCGTCCCCGTGCTGCCTCGTGCCCATCTTCAGATCAAGCACACATGGAACTGTGTAGCGCCATGTCAGGTTCTCCAACAGGATGAATTCTGATGGGAGGTTCTGGGTTAAGGGAAACGTAGATTCTCCTTTCTTTCCAGTATTGCTCTACAATTAAGCTTTGTTTTTCTGCATAATAAATAGGCATGTTTTATCTATTTACCTCACAATTGTCATTCTAATTGTAAATCTGCATAGCAATACAAGCTTTATAATGTGCTATTCAAGCTTTTTAATGTTTTGTGTTCTTGTTGTGCAGTATGAATAGCTACATTAATGCGTAGTGATTTTCATATATATTTTTAGTGACTTAAAATTTGGGTAAAATAAGTGTAAATGATTAATTAAAATACATATATAAAATACAAATATAATTATAAATCTGTTATCATTAATTTGTACTGTAATTAATTTTTAATTACATATTACCATAATTTAGAAATACATTTTTCATTGGCAATAAATAAACTATCAGTAATAATATATATTTATTATATACAGACATTAAAATATTAAAATATTATAATATTTTATAAATAAAAGATATATAATCATATATATAATGTTTTGTATGATAAATATATATTTTATGGAAATATACTTTTTATACAAGTATACACACTACTGTTAAAAAATGTGGGAGTTGGTAAGATTTTTTTGGTTTGTTTTTTACCAAGGCTTTATTTATTTGATCAAAAATAGAGTAATCTGTGAACTGTAATTTGTGAAATATTATTACTATTACAATTGTATTATCATTATTGTTATTTAAATATTATTATTATTACAATTTACCATTTTTTTTTTCTTTTATTATATTTTAAAACGTAATTATTCTTGTGATGGCAAAGCTGAATTTACAGCATGTCAATTTTGGTGTCACATGATCCTTCAAATCATTCTAATAAATTATTCTAATATGCTGATTTGGTGCTCAAGATACATTTCTTATTCTCAGTGTTAAAAACAAACTTAATATTTTTTATTTCGTAATCTTTTTTCCCCCAGGATACTTTGATTAATAGAAAGCAAAAGAGAAATCTTTTATAACATTATAAATGTCTTTACCGTCAATTTTAATCAATGTAACGCATTCTTCTTAAAAAAAAAAGAAGAAGAAGGTTAGGTTAGGTTAAGCCTTACTGACCTGAAATGTTTGAACAGTGCTGTTTATGTATATAAATGTATGACATAATCTAACAATCAGCAGTAAACTGCACTAGACCAATCCACCTTTGTTGTTTGTGGCAGCACTGAAGGATACTGTATTGGTTGCGGTGTTTTGCGTTCTCCTTCATCCTCTGCAGGTGTTGTTGGTGGCACTTGAGGCTCCAGGGGTTGTGCTTGAGCTGAGGGCCGGCAGCATTGCTCCTCTCCAGGCTGTAGTAGAACACCTCGGTCTGCTTGAGCCACTCCAGCTCCTCCTCGCGTTTGACACTGGAGGGGTGAGGATAGAGGTGGGTCAGCCTGACAGACAGATTACGGCTAACTTTGTAGAACTTGTTTTAAGAGATCTAAACAAATTCCTTAAGTTTGAGTATTACATTTTGGTGTGTGACACATCCTGTGCCGTTTGTGCTACAGACATAAACAACACCCCAAGTCGTATGGCTTGCTGAGGTGGGTTAATACCCATGATTCCTAAAATCCTAAATCCCCCCACAAAGAACAAATGCCTCTTATCTGGCCTTTCACCCCTTCCCCAGTCACACTGAGGTCACTTCAAAAAAGTCACAAAGCTACGCTGGTTACATAACCTCTTGCTAAACTTTGGCTCAAAACACACATTTGAACCAGTCTGGTTGCCAGCAGCTGAGAGTGTATCTGCTCTGCCCAGCTGGGTGTTCTGTGGGTCAGTGCGCCCAGCGTCTCCTCATGACGACAAGGACGCTACGATCGGTCACATTCTCATTGAGTCAGCAGACAAGTACTGAGCAGAGCCATTATTACAGGAGAACACAGGCTAGTATTATTCAAGAGATGTGGGGTATTGTGGCCTAGGCATTAAAGCTTAAGACTGCTAACTGAAAAGCTGCTGGTTCGATCCGCAAGAAACAATACGTGATTTGTCAGTATTGTTGTCCTTGAGAAAGACTCTGAACCTCCCTGCAGTCTCTGGTAAATGGCTAAATTTTGATCTAAATACACATTTTATTTGAGTTTTTTCAAGCAAAATTGGGCTACAACGTCATAGGTAGATGTCACATATGTGCTATTTGGTTTCTAACTGTTCTAAGTGTTTTTAGCACATTGCTAAACAGTTATTAGGATGTAGTAGGGCTGAACAATTTGGGGAAAAATATAATTGTGATTTTTCTGATAAAAATTGTGACTGCAATTTAAAATGCAACATTTTTAGGGCTGCACAGTTTAATTATACATCAATATGACTATAAAATTATTATTTTTATTTCATTATTTTATTTCAATGTAAAAAATGAGTATTTAATAAAATAATAACTTATTATTAAAATAACTTATTACTATATTAATAGCTGCTCTGAGACACAGTAAAAATATTTTCATGAAACTGCATGTGTGTAAATGAACACTCCAAAACATAGTTCTACATATTTAATTAAATAGCAGCCTTTGTGATTTGATAATCGCAATAAGCCAAACTGCGATTTTGATTTTATTATTTCAATAAATCATTCAGCCCTACTTGTTAAGTGGATGCTTATATATCAAAAGACACACTCCCACGTTTCTATTATATCCTAGTCTCTCATTCAACACAAGTCTACTGGATTTGTCCACATGTTAAAATGTTATTTTTGTTGACTAAATTACATGCCATTTTAATCACAGTTAAAATTGACTTTAACTATTCTAACAACCAATCATTGACTAAATTTATAGACATTTTTAAGACAAAAACAATTGTAAAAATTAACACCACTTCTACGTTTCAATTCTTCAACCCTATTTTTGCATCTATTATGCATACTGCTAGGACGACTGCACAATCAGATGTTACCGTCCCCTCACCTCTTGTCCTTATCCTTCCGAGCGTGTCTGGACCGGTCCTTGCTGTAGCCCTCATTGTCCAGCAGCATCTTACTGACCCATTTTATTTTGTTATTGGGTTCCAGGTCTGCCGAGGGGTCCACGTTTTCCAAGTCCCCAAGCTCACTGTGCAGAGGGTATGCAATAAGACACAAATTTCCTTCCTCATCCTCCTCAAAACTCACCGAAACCACACCTGCAGAGAGATGAGAGAGATATGGAATAGGAGAGAGAAAGAAAAAAAAAAGAATGAGGTCAGAGGTGAAATCATAATAACTTCACTTCAGCAAACAGGAAGTAGTCAGAGATCCGAGCTTAAAGTAAACTGTCTGGGAAATCTTTAACATCTCTTACCCACTTCTCTTTTTTGCGCTTAAAAGCTCGCCAGTCTTTAACAAAAGCTACTGAGCCGACAGCACAGGCTGCTCCTAACCTGATAGGAATCACACAATCCATAAACAAACAAAGAGACAGAAATTCTTGAAAAAGAGAGAGAGGGAGCAAGGAAGGCTGAGGGCTGGGAAGAGAGCCAATGTAATGTACAGGAGCGGCTTCACTGGATCAGTTTTCTGAATCTGTCACAGCAAACCACATCAAATGTCCGTTCAATCAATGCCACACAAGAAGGAAAACAGCCCAACAAACAAATGACAAGAGGCTAAAGATATGATGAAACCAACACTATTTATTGTCAAAGATCATATCACTTCATGACTCAAATTCAAGAGCATCCATAAAGCACAATGCATCAAAACCTGGCAAAAAATGAAGGCATCACATGCAAACACCACAAGAATTACAAGAATATATTATAAACCTGAAAGACAGTCCCAAAGATATACACAAGAATCATCTTTTGCACTAAATAAATAAATAAATCTGTTATTCTGAGAGAAGAGAGAGTACTAAAAGGGATAAGGTCATGAAAAAGTTCATTTAAAATTCATATAATAGAATATATATATATATATATATATATATATAGATAGACAGACATATATAAAATGTAAATAATAATTAAAATAAAGATTTTTATGTTGTAATGTTAGTGTTTTTATTCTCATTCTCAATAACATTATTCTAGTATTTTTAATGTAACAAAGTAAAAAATGCAAATAATTCAAACAATATTTTTTAAGACAGAACAAAAAAATTAATCATGTAAATTATATTTCATCCGCATTTTTTATTACAGAAAATGAGATTTGTTTGATAAAGCATTTAAAAAATATATATGTATAAAGAAATTTAAAAGCATTATTTTCAAAACAACAGAGCACAATGCAAAAAACATAGGCAGAGTCTCGTCTAGACTTCCAATTCAGAATATTAAAACAGGCACTCAATATATTATTATTGACAATAACTTCCTACCATTATGTAAAATAAAAGCATTTCAAGACACCATAAACAACCACAAAGATGCCAAGCTTCTGTTTTGTCATCACACCCATCCCCCCAACCTCTCCCACTAAAAAACATATGTCCTGCACACTTATCACACTGGAAAACAGGCCATTTAAAGTGTATGGATGCTGCAGTGTGCATCCAAACTGGGCTGTGTGTATCTGTGTTTTGAAAGATCAGATGGACATAAGCAAAAAATTTAAACCGGTTTAACTTGTCTTTCCAGGTGTATGATCCTCAGGAATGACAGCAAATTTTGAAACCACAAGTGTGTAGGAGGCAGTCTATGATGTCATGTCAGCAGTCTTTGGGTCCAGAAAAAAAAACACCTGCCATTGCTGCTGCTTTTCAAGTTTGATAAGCTGGGAATCGCTCCACATTCAGGTATCTTCAAACGAAACCCTGACACCTAGGTGTATGCGTTAAAGTACAGTCTTGCCAATAATTTACCTTTTAGGGGCCCTACCTAAACTGGACATTTACAAAGGCAGTACACCCAAATATTTAAAAGAAATTTAAACTTCTATAAAACAGAAAGGTGATGGTTGTAACCATTCACTTTCATTGTAAACGACAATGAACGTGGCAGGTGTCTCTTTTTCGGTTCCACTAAATAAAGACAGACACACGGGTTTGGCACAACATGAGGGTGAGTAAATAATAGCAGCATTTTCTTTTCGGGGGTGAACTGTCCCTTTAAGTATTTATTACAACAGCGCCACCTTGAGAAGAATAGCGTTAAGACGGAAACACAGCAGCACTGCTGGCCTTCATTTAACATGACGATGTTTTTTACAGTCTAACACACCGAAAAATATCACATTGTACGCGAAAGACAGTTATGAAGAAAAAATGAATGGCTTTAATAGCCAGGAAAACGGAATGAGACGTCACATTAGTAGCTACTTACCTCTATATTGCGGTGTAAACTTCCGCATAGCCGCAGGGAGGCTCTTGTAAAACTGGTGCTCCCGGGGGATGAGGGGCTTGCATATCGTCTGCTCCCCGAAGCGGAGCACACACGAGTGTCCCCCCACCTGGTGCACAAAGGGCTCAAGGAGCACCCCTTTCCCCAAATACCCCTGCGGCTCTGTCTGCATCCCCTCGATGGCTGGGCTCATCCTCCGGGGGCATTAGACTCTCGCTCCTGGTCTGGTCCAGCTGGACACCACAGACGTGTAGACGGAGGAAAAGGACGAAATGGTCTAAATATTTTTCTTTCTGTCTTTCGTTTATCTCGATTCACTCTATCGTTTATTCACGGTCAGTGATGTATTCTCCGCCGTGCAGCAGAACACTGCAGGACATAAACAAAAGAAACAGGAAGGAGGAAGAAAGGCGACACGACAGAAGAAAGAACACAGCTCTGTGTTCGGATTCAATCCGTTCTTTTACGACACGAATAATCTAGTTCGTATTTTCTTCTAGTTGTTCTAAGGGCGAAATTTAGAGGATTTTAATCGAGAAAGAGCAGCTTCAACGCCCGAGTGTCAGCCGCTTTCTCGGAAGCTCTTCTACTGACACCGTAATCTCTTGCCGAACTGACAAAATGTCAACGCTGCATCAGTAGCTCCGCCTCTAACATCAAATCGACCAATCAGAGCGCCGGAAACGGTGTTGGGTGGCAACAAGCGGAGAGGACAGAATGCGAACAAAGAGCGAGGAAGGGTGGGGGAGGGGAGGATGTAGATGGAAAACAGTCTGGGGTGGAGGGGAGAGGGAAGCTGAGCGACTCAGCTGTTTTTCGCTCTGTGATATGCTCTGTGATTTCGCTCTGTGTCTGTAAAGTGCACACTTTAAGGCACTCGCAAGGGTCACGACACAAACATGCAGAAAAATGCAGTTCACGGGGGACAGGAAACGAAAAAGCAGAAATGAAAAAAATTTATATTAAATGAAAACTATAATAAACTAGCAGATAACATTGACTTGGCCAAGAAGTCAAAGAAAAAACAATAATGTTAACAATAAACAACAGTTTTTTTTCAAGTTTTATTTGTATAGCGCTTTTCTCAATACACATCGTTTCCAAGCTGCTTAACATAAATAATTATGATAATCTTTTTTATAATATCTTAATATCTTCATGCCTTTCATAGCCTTTTATATTCTTTACATGTTGTGATTATCTCAACAAGGCCTATATGCTGTTTATTGCTTTGCTTGAGTATACAGATAAAGTTGGATATAGACTACTTATATAGGCCTATCCAAGTTTATATAGAGCTGTGTGTGATAAGATTACATTTTTGCAACAATCAGGCAGTTGAGATTTGCTATATAGTATCGCTTTACATGAGTATACTGTATGTATGTGGATAAAGTTGGACTTAGCTGTATTCAACTTTATATAGAAAGCTTTGCAATAATATAGTTTACATATTTTATGACGATATGAACAGTCACACAGCTGAGATTTGCTATAAGAGCTACATATTGCTTTACCTGATGCTGTTGGATGTACTATAAATCCAACTTTAAATACTGTATATTTCTTCACGATAATATGGTTTACATTTTGTGACAATATAAACAATTAAGCAGATGAGATTTGCTATATGCCTATATATTGATTTAGCTACCTGAGTTTACGGTATGTATATGAATAAAGTTGGACATGCTTATAGTTCTTGGAGTTATTTATTTGTTATGTGGTGTTATTGAGGTTTATGAAACCTGTAAGGTTTTGTTCAATTGATAACAATTTGATGTAGCGAAAGTCTAATTAGTATTTGGTGATGTGTATCACTGCAGTGGTTAAATGAAATGACAGGGTTAAAATTTCAATCATATTACCCATCCCTAAGCAGTTTAAATGTGGAGTTAATTGAGAGTCATGGCATAATATTCATACATAACACATTGTACATATACTGTACATATCTGTAGTCCCCTAGTGTGCAAGACAAATGCAACTGTGGCTTGCACATTAAAAACAATAAATTTTTAATAAAGAACACGCAATTCTATTAGCACTAGTGTGGTATTGTCTGTGCAAATATAGGAGACTGGCAAATGAGAGGAAAAACAGGTGACACATGATGCCCTCAGGGTATAGGGGATCACTATTGTGTGCTTCAGTGTCAATTGTTCAGCCAACGAAATGAAATAGGGTGTCTCGCCTGCCTATATGGACAGATGTTTGTTTTCTGAGGAACTGAGAGCGCTGAGTTTTATACAGTGGCAATGATATTGTGTCAGTGGTTTTTTTTTTTTTAGATTGAAGCAGTGTATGAAATTATGTTACATGATATTCAGTGCAAATTGGTGGGTGATGAGAGTAAATGGGCAATATAATTCGGAAGACATCACATAAAGTTAATGAAATGACCTGGCCACATGATTTTCCTCAGAGAAAGAGAAATGCAGATAGTTTGAAGGAGGATGGATGCACGCATCATGTATTCTACAGTAGGAGGTTTGCAGTAGTGTTGGACCACAAGCAGCAGGTTTGATTTTAATCTCTCTCTCTAATCTCGCCTGCTGGAACTCACGAGTGGAAAATGGGCCATGGAAAAACCGTGAGAGAAAATGAAAAACATCAAAAACCACTATAGAGCAGGGACCTCCTTTTCTTGAAATGACCAAAACAGCCAGATAGATCTATATTATTAAATATTATTTCAGAGACTTCAGACAGAGACAGAGATCTATTCATTTTACCATTGTCTAATTTTATTTAGATATTTTTAAAGATTAAAATTTAAATCCTGTCAGATTTATTAAATTTAAAAATCCTCATGTTGTTCCAAACTTTTTCACACACATATATATATATATATATATAGTATAAGATATGAGATATTTTATGTTTATTGTTATGCATAAACACAAGTAGAGAGTAACCTGTGACTTTTAATCTAAAAAAGTCAAATCAGCATTTAAGAATTCTGTAACTTATATTCTGAAGCCAAAATAGCTTTGAGTGAGAACTAGTGCTGTCAAACGATCAATCGCGATTAATCGCATCCAAAATAAAAGTTTATGTTTACATGATGTATGTGTGTGTACTGTGTATATTTATTATGTATATATAAATACACACACATACATGTATATATTTAAGAAAAATATGTTACGTTTATATATTAAATATATTTATATATGATATAAATTATATGAATATAAATATATACATGTAAATATTTTCAAAATATATGCTGTATATGTGTGTATTTATAAATATACATATTAAATATACACAATACACACACATATGTAAACAAAAACTTTGTTTATTTGTTTATTTGGATGCGATTAATCGTGATTAATCGTTTGACAGCACTAGTGAGAACACAAATTTAAGTTGTTATTCACTGAAATCTTTTTTGCATTAGCAGCATTTTCTGTGCTACAGAGCTTTAAACATTAAAACATCATTACCATGCTTGAGAATGTGAGCATGGCAGTGTCAAAGGGCCACACAATTCATTTATTCATTAATGGAACAAATGCAAATTGAGGGGTGGTATACCAGCGGTTAAAGGTTTTGTCCAGTGACACAAGCCTGACGCTTTGATCACAGAGACCTTTGAGACCCGTGAACTTGAGAATCCCTGAGAGAACCATGCCTTTTAATAGGGTACATAACCCCAAATGGCTCCATGTGGAGGCCCGTGCCTGATATTTTTATTATGCTATGTAAACAGCATCTGCTAAATGACAAGTAATTCAGCACAGAGCTAACCAGATATGCTGCTGTTAAGATATGTACAGACCAGTATGTCTTTACAAATGTTTAAACAACACTGACCTCCAGTTAAGTAGCGAAACGAGGGCAGGAGCCAATTCAAACTGCCAACAGAGTGAAACACCAGCCTAATTACTGATCTGAAACGGAACAGAGAGTTTCAGCAGTTGCTTGCTGTTGCAATACATTCTGAGATATGAAACATTCTGAGCTTTGGCAGTGTAAATCTGGGACCCGAATGAGAATGAGAGCACCGGATCCTGCAATTAGTGATAGGTTATAGCTGTGGCACTTTTAGCGGAGTTCTAACAAGGGCATTAAACCATGGCCAATGCCAAGGCAGCACTCAACTTCTCTTAATTCAATCCCAGACTTGGTACATTGTGTCTGTAAACGAAGTCTGTAGGAGCACAGTCTGCCCTGTAACCCAGTAAGAACTGGAGGTCAAAGCCAAGGCAAAGACTGGGCTTCATGAATAGAGACAGGTGAGACAGTAATGCGATTTGGGCCATGCCAATCTCTCAATGTGTCTATCAATGGTTAAAGACACTGGGATTGATGTGCAAACTGTCATCATCAAACCAGGACAAAAAGTAAGAGTTAGCATGTAGTTATGAACCCTGATGTGTAGATGTATAGCAAATTATTTGCCAAGTAAATAAAATTCAAATTGATTCTATTTACCTTCTTAATACAATTAATTTCTTCATGTTCTGGTCTTAGTATGCATGATTTTTCAGTGCATATTATTAAAGAAAAAATATGTATCTACATAATCTTTCAACAAAACACAATTTAAAGGAAAGGAAATTCTTTTTCAGCTGACATTACAAGAGCTCTTATTTTTCCTCTTCATCCATCTGTAATAAGAGACTACTTTTCATGATCCAATCAATTCTTAATAATTAAAGTCAAGTCCTGGCATACATATTTTCATTTCCACTGTGTTAAATAATCATAAATATTTCATAAATGTGTGACCTTATGCAAGAAAATTGATTGTGAGATGCATTGAGAATAATGCAATAAGCAATAACACAGAAAACAATGTTTGTTAGCTCTGAAGAGAAGGATAATGACTTGATTTAAATATTCACAATTACACTTTATATAATCTATTTCAGCATTCTAAGGATTCACTAGTGGTTAGTGCACTCAAAATTTCGCATACAAAAGTACAGCTGTTTTATTAATTAACCTCGTGTGTTTTGAATCGCTTTTAGCAATTAGAGAGCAATGACTGGATGTGACATCCACAGAATCCAAATTTTTGTGTTTGTGTGTGTATGAGAGAGAGAAATTAAGAGAGGACAGGATGACCTTGAGGAACCAAGGGGGGCCAAATCTCCTGATTTTGCCCACGTGATGACAGTGGCATGAGCAGTAAGGATGGATTAGTTTGGGGTAAATGAGAAGGTGTTGACTGACATACCTGAAAACCAACTTAAAGGACAGCTGGTATAGTTAGAGGGAAAGCAATAGAAAAACGTGCAGCATATAAACACTATAAAGTCAAGTCAAGTCAAGTCACCTTTATTTATATAGCGCTTTTAACAATACAGATTGTGTCAAAGCAACTGAACAGCATTAATTAGGAAAATAGTGTGTCAATAATGCAAAATGACAATAGTAATAAATGCAGCTATTTGCTTTATTTAGATTTACATTGTACATATATTTCAATAGCATTTAGTTTACTAAACCTTTCATTTTCTGTCACTAATACAACCCCATTTAAAAAAAAACATTTTGCCATAAAACTAGTGGACTAACATCTGTATCTGGTGTTCATCTAGTTGTTCATAAAGTCACCTGAGGAACACGAGAAGGCCTTTTCCATTTTGACCTATACAAAAACACTTCTGCTCAGCAGTGAGATCATACTCTAAGTACGAATCAAACTGACCAGCCAAACCTGACAACAATACAGGCCCATAGCCAAAGATACCTAAACAGCCACGTCCTGCACTGGATGGAAAATAGTTGGGCTCAAGGTAAGTCTATTTACCAGACAGCTCAGAGCAAATCCACACAGGTCACTGAATAATACCTGCACAGTACATATATTCTCACACAGTGCCTAATAATAGCACTGTTTTTCCAGAGTCTTTTAATAGAGGTGGATTATATTTTAATTAAATTACACACACACACACACACACACACACACACACACACACTAAAATGACCATTTAAATAAATTACCTATAACATGCTTTAAAAGAGAACAGCAGCATATACAAATAGCTGAAGAATCAGGTAATATAATCTTAAAAACATGTTAAGCATTTCTTGACTGGCGTCTTTAGAGTATCTTAAACGATTGCCTGGGTGTCAAAGTTGTCTGCGGTTTTGACTTTGCTCTTCTACACTATGAAAACAATCCATCACGTGCAATAAACACATGTACGCGACTCTGAGATAATCCATCTTCAATGTCAACACATCTAACCCAGAATATCCCTTACATCTCTCTATATATGAAGCCCTTCCTGAGCTGGCGAGATCATGACACATATAGCAGCTGATTTAAAATAAGCCACATGCCGGATACAGTGAGAGTGTGTCCTGATGTCTTTATGAAGGGTCGTTGGCCTGAACACACACATCCTCTCTAAAACAAGCTTTTGAAACTTTCTGAGTGCTCTCCACCCCTACCTTAGAGAACAGCATATCCTGCTGAGATGAACATGCTGTCAGTCCTGTGTGTGGGTAAGGTTTTGTCTATTGTGGGGATCAAATGACCCCAGCTTAATAATATGTTAAGGAAGAAGCTTATCACACTAGATAATGAAAATGTAAAAATGCCAAAAAAAGAAGCTTTCTGTGTGAAGGTTAGGGGTAGGGAATAGGAAACATCATTACTTCAGCATAGACATAATAGAATCTCTCTAATGAATCATCTATCATATGTATCGTTGGCAAGTCTACTTCATTTTAGTGAATTAGTTTATTATAAACTAGACAAAGAGAAGAAAGTCTGATTCATTTTAGTGAATCAGTTTATTGTAAACTAGTCATATATAGAGAAGAAAGTCTGATTCGTTTTAGTGAATCAATTCATTCTAAATTAGTCATAGCATTAGTAATTCAGATTCATTTTATACTCTCTCATATGTAGTATTGGAAAGTCCACTTTATATTAAAGAACTGGGTTGTTCTATAGTCATGTATTGTTGGAAAGCCCACTTCATTAGTGAATAGGTTCATTGTAAACTAGTCATGTGTAGAGAGTAAAGTCAGATTAATTCTAGTGAATTGGTTCATTTTAAACTCTAATAGCATTGGAAAGTCTGATTCATTCAAGTGAATCAGTTCATTCTAAACTAGTCACATGTAGCGCTGGAATATCCAATTCATTTTAGTGAATAGGCTCATTTGAACGATCCATATAAAATAAATAGATTCTCAGAAATGATTCACATTTTGAGTCCCAGTACTATCTTTCCAACTCTGTCATGTAAATTATGAGTCTTTTGTTGTATTTAGTTTACATTTACATTTAGTCATTTAGCAGACGCTTTTATCCAAAGCGACTTACAAATGAGGACAATGGAAGCAATCAAAATCAACAAAAGAGCAATGATATGCAAGTGCTATAACAAGTCTCAGTTAGCTTAACGCAGTAAGTTTAAATGTATTCGTTCAAGTTTGATTCTATGCTTGTAGACCACGTCACTGGTGTTGGTTTTAGTCTAGAGATTTAGGAATTTAGAATATGAGAAAGAAACCATTTTAAAGTGTGTTACGTAACATAGTAGATGCCACACAGGAGGACCTTGTTCATTTGAACTTTTCATCACTTATTTGCTGAAGAGAGCAAACTCACACCTGTGCTCAAAGAGCAGATGTATATCCATGCTTATGCTCACACAAATGTGCATTTCAATACTTACAACAGAGCTGGAAAGTGGATTCCGAAGACACTTGGAGACATTTCTCAAGTCTCCATGGTTACCCGCTGCTGTGTCACATTTGACCGAGTTGATAAATTTTGTATTATACAATAGCATGACGTTCCTGCAGAACATTTCAGAAAAATACCTGTACTCTAAAACATTGTGACTAAAATAACAATACAAAATAAATAAATAAAATCTTTTGTCTGTGTTCTTATGTGATCACCCACATATAAATTTTTTATAGGCTACAGCACAAATACAAGAAACACATTAAAGATTCATTAAAATAAATGATTTTTTTGCCTAGTTTATGATGTTTCATGAACAAAATATAAAATAAAATAAATAAATAAACAGATTTTACTAAATGTACTTTGTGGGCTATCATCGTGCCCTGCAATTTTTTATTCTATTCACACCTACAGTAAGAAATTGTATGCTGTGCGATATTCTCTGTAAAGATTTTTTTTTTAAATATTCATTCATAAAATTTAAATATTTTCAAAATTTTGACTTTTTTGGTCTTTTTTTCCTATGCACCTATCTATTATCTGCAAGTGGATGATGACTGATTGTTAATTGGATATAAAATATTTAAAATATATAAAATATGCTAAATAAAACGGTAGTTATTTAATTTATGAAAAACATGTCCTTATAATATCATATGTTTTATTTTCTCACAGAATGGGCAATGTGTCAGATAGATAGATAGATAGATAGATAGATTGTATATATTACTAGTATGACCTAAACTCGTAGTACACCATTATACCATGTCTACCTGTGTGGATTGTGGCCTCGGTAACACAATCTAGAGAATGTCAATAAAGAGAGACAGATTATAAGCAGCCACCTGGTGTCGTTTCCTCAACTAGAAATTAGCACTCAAGGTGAGAGATACAGAGAGACAAGCAGAGAGTCTCGAGTTGGATGGTGACAGTTATATGGAGAAAAGAGGGTGAATTCCAGAGCATTGACACCCGATGCTCACGTGAGGGATAACATGAGCAGATTTATTAGCACTATTGATTGGCAACTCACCTACTCACCATAACCTAAATACTGTACATGCTAAGGCAAAGTCTGGCTTTCATTTTTTTTTTTACAGCCTTCTTATTTATACATTTTACAAAAGGTCAGACTACAGCTAGCGATGAAAAGACCCATACAGAAATGTTAATATATGACATATATTGTCTAAAATCAAGAGAGAGACATATAAGGTGATATATAATTTTCATATACGTACATTCTCTGGGCAGATAAAGATAATAACATATGGAAGATTTTTGATGATTTTCTAATGCTATTATATATCAAATATATATGTCAACATGCAATATATATTTAATTTATTAAAATGCTATCATCTATATTTAATAGGTAAATTAACAGCCATCAATTGCCAGCGGCCTATAATGCAAAGCCAGATGTAATGCTATATTGAAGAAAAACAAGAAGGAGGGGAAAAGGTGAAAGTGTGAAACCAGAGATAGCTCCGAGTGAATTAAAGTGTAGTCTCACGTGCGGTTAGAAAGAGATATCTTACAGACAGACTGTAACCTAAGATAAGCTTTTAAATTTTTACATGGAAATCTGATCATATTAAAACGGCTACACCTATTATTCATGCTTCAAAAGCAATTGCATTGTAATCTTACAGTTAATATACTTTAATAGCCCTCATTACAGGTGCACATACACACCTGTTTCGTGGAAAAACTCACACGCTCTGTAAGTGTGTGCTTTACAGTATGTTTGTTTGTACTGTTTTTACTGTATTTTGGGTGTGATATAATGCATTGTACCCAGTGTACCATAGTGTTTAATTGCATGTACAGTTAATTTAGGTTGTGAAAACATCCTAAGGCTGCATCTGTGTACTCCTTTCCTTTGAGGAATCTTAGATATTCTCATGGGTTGTGGTTCAGTGTGTCTGTGTACCACAGTCACCTACAGGGATTTCTGAGCATATCTCTAGACAAAAAAAAAATAAAAATTAAGAGAACTGCCTTCCTTTCGTCTCACCTCACTTGAGTCTGTGTGTCTCACTTTCTCCATATCTTGCATGCTCTCTCTCCTTATGTGCACACTTCCTCTATCTCCACTGATTTTCATCCCTTGTTTCTGCTGTTATCTAAGTAGTGAACGGTGTTGGGGAAGCCACTTTGAAACTGTACCTCGACAAACTGCATGCTCTTAATTTAACCTGACAGTGAGGGATTTCTTTCTAGGAAAAAAAAAAAGTAAAAAATATATTGGTCACTGAAAATATTCAGGTCAACGGGCTTGTATCAGTTAACTGCACTTATCTAAAATTAAAATGGCAGCATGCTGTGAGAAAGCTGCTAAGTCTGAGGTAAAGTTTGATATTCTTTACATGTCATTTTCATATTTTCATGGGATACAAACTGTAAAATTGAAAATAAAGGCAATAAGAAAATCATGAAATTGTATTATCTGAGTCCTAATGTGTTTATGAATGTGTTTTTGGATGGAAATAAAATTTAATTTCCTGAGGTATTTTTTACTTCCAGCCCTTAAGGGTACAACTACAGTCAAGCCACCCTTCAGAAAAGAGTTACTACAAGCTAAGAAAAGGTATATATAAGGATAATTACGATAACACTGAATATCTTATCTGACTAAATAATAATAAATATTAGATTATACGAGTCAGTAAAAAAGAACAGTAGTTTGGCTGTCTAGCATGAACTTACAGTAATAGGCTATATTAAAAATATAGAATATATAAAATGTAGACTGTGTAAAAACATAGCCTGCCCTACACTCTTAAAAATAAAGGTGCTTCACGATGCCATAGAAGAACCTTTTTTGTCTAAATGGTTCCATAAAGAACCTTTAACATCTGAAGAACCTTCCTGTTTCACAAAAGGTTCTTTGTGGCGAAAGAAGGTTCTTCAGATTACAAAAAGGTAAGAAAGAGATGGTTCTTTAAAGAACCTTTGACTGAATGGTTCTTTGTGGAACCAAAAATGGTTCTTCTATGGCATCGCTTGAAGAACCTTTTGAAGCACCTTTATTTTTAAGAGTGTACATATAACCTGGCCTATATGGAAAATATATTAAAAAAAATAGTAAACTAATTAAAATAAGCAACACCATCATTTGCATATAAATGAATAGAAAACATAGTGCCAATAATAGATTTATCTAAATATTACTTTTTAATTACAAAAGAAAAAGATGTAAGATGCCACTATAGTAGGCTACTCCAGTGATTCAAAAGAATCTGAAAAAAAACGGGTTTTTGAATCAGTTCATTGAAATGAACCGTTCGAACGATCGAACGAGTAGACTTGCTGAAATTAATCGGAAATCCAGCGCTATTTGAGAGAAACATTCTAGTTCAATTGTTGTGATGTATTTAATTGTTTAATAATTCATTCAAATTCACTATTTTGTCAGAATCATGGGAGAATCGTGATCTCTATTTGAGACAAAAAAAAATCGTGCAGCTCTACTACATATAGGCCTACTATTGATAAAGTTGTTGCCTTTAGTGAGTTCCTCCGCGACGCTTTTTTTCTCCACTGTTGTTTCCTCAGCTGCTCCTGGATAAAAAGGTAAACAGACCCAAAGAACACACACAGACGAAAACAAAAGTCATGGAACTATGTTTAGATGAGCACAAACGAAGATTTTAACTATTGGGTCTATTATAATAGGCTATTATATATTTACATATACTTATTACTATTATTTTATTATTATTTTTATTTTTACTTATTATTTTATATTAGTCTAATAACCATTCTGTCTTACATTAAACCATACTTGTCACTGTCTTTCCACTCGTGAAAGTGTGGATGTGTGAGGGTAGTATATCAGTGATGTGATGGATACTGAGAAGGTGATACTGTATATGAGGCCTTCTTGTACTGCAGCCAAGTAGCTGTTTGAGAGTGTGAATGTTCTGATTGGCTGTTGAATGTTTTTGAGGAAGGGTGCTGATGTTCTGATTGGCTGGGTCCCAGCAGGCACGGCACACCTGAGACCAAATGCTGAGTATCTGTGGGCTGCAGCAGGCACAATGGAAAAATACAGAATCCCGAGTCTGCCAACCGTGAATAGGTTCACAGGGAGATGTGCATAAACACAGGCACAAAAACAGGGCACAGAACACAAAAAATGTATTCAGAATCAGAATCCATCCAACATCTTTGAAGTATAATATGCATGTGTGCTTGAGAGTAATTAAGCCCCTGTCAGCATTGCATGTTATTTTGATCACACAGTGCCCCACATTTTCCTGTCATTTACATGTACATGTTTGAAAATAAATTATCATAAATATTAGCAAATGAAAGGCAGAAAATCAGTCCACTGCCAAGAAGTGCCACAATTTCAATACCAATATAGACTACTGTGTAATCTGTTGTTATCTAGCCTATGTATGCTGTTTCATCATTTCAAATGCATCTAATTTTTCACAAGATGCAACAATAAAAAATGGATTACTGAGATTTTCAGTGTTTTCAGCACATTTGGAAACATGAAATCTAAAATCAACAAGCTTTATTTTTAGTTCATTGCTGTGTGGTTGCCAGGGTGTCTTGGGTGGTTGCTAAGTTGTTCTGACTACAATTTACACAACAGTGTTGTTATGCAGTGACTAAGGTGTTTTTGGGTAGTTTTAACATATTGCTTTGTGGTTGCTAGAGTTTTGCTAAAGTGTTTGCACAGGTGTTCTAAACTTCAGAGTACCACTGCTGTCTGGTTGGTTACTATATGATATTTTGTCTACATATATGATTTATCAGCTAAGCTAAAATTGTTTGAAAATAACTTCACTATTTTAGGTCTGTTGCACAAATGATTACGCACGAAGTGCAATACTTAGAATTAGTGGTTCGTTCTAAACCCTTAACTCTAAGCATGAGTAATTGTGATGCTTGTAACTTCTCTTTCTACGGAGGAACCAGAAGATATGAACTGCTAAGGTTAGGGCGATACACAAAAAAATAGCTGATGCAATATGCTTGCATGTAATTTAAGAATTACCATGAGTCACGATGCACAACCTGCTAAGAACTTGGTAAACCACACCCTGCAATCTTCTTACGTCTTTCGTTCAAATCCTGTTTCATCCATCTCCTCACACAATAAATCTGTCACTCATAAGTCTCTCGACAATGTCTTCTGCACCCGATATCAAATTACTTTGGATCAGGCAACAGTAGCTCAGTAAAACCTACTTTATGACTGTGTCTGATACTAATAATACATGACCTGTCCATCTGTTCTGTGCAGTTATGAAACAGTCCTGATTGCCCCAATAAAAAATGACCCACCAGAAGAGACAAAAAGGGACCAAACTAGGGAGAAGGATGCGAAATGAAAATGAAAAATAGAGGGGAGATAAGATGAGTAGGTATGTGTGATAATACATTTGATGCAAGATAAATGGCAAAGATGCTGAGGACGATGGCGGCACAGGTGGGCAAAAGAAAGCTGGTATCAAAGAGAGTAGATCAGAGAAAGAAACTTTAGGAGAGAGATAAACTGGAGCAGAGAGGTCAGCGTGACATAACAGACGGACTGAATTCTGCAGGGAGTTGCGGTTTGATGAAAGGACGGGACAGAGAATATCTCAAGCTCAGAGACTTAGCAGTTGTGTGTGTGAGCTGGTCAGAACAGGTGTGGAGTGGCTGACTCTCTAGAGGCTGATTTGGCCGTGTCTGGTTGTACATGCTGTACATAGACACTCACACATAGACAAGCATGCAAAGAATTTTAGGTGAACTGTAGCAAAATAACAGAATGCTGTGGGATTTGCATAAATCATAAATCATTGTTGCATGAAACTCACTTAAATTTACTGCAGCACTATCTCACGCACTGCACTTCCCTTTAAAATGAGTTTTACAGAACACGCTGGCCACTTTGGTATTATAGTAGGATATACTCAAGCATATTTTTGAACAAGAAAAATTGAAATTCCAAATAATTTCTTAAGGAATGTTCAAAACAATAACAGCTGTCTATTACCACATACTATGGTTAAAATAATGATTAAAAGTGATTAAAATGCATTTGGAAGGAGCAAGGCATTTCAAAATGTTTGAATTTTTTCAGCTTGTATATATTTGTGTTAGTGTCTGCCAAATGTGTAAATGTTAATATGCTTATAATATTTTTTATACAAGACGTGTTATTTGAGCTCTAAGGTTGTCTTTGTAAAATAAATCAATTTATCTTTTTGTAAAAAAAAATATATTTAAATTTTTTTTTTAATTATTAAAAGAATTATTTTTGTAAAGCAATTCTGTAAATAGTCTTTTTGTAAAGAAAAAAATATTTTTTGTGAAGAGAAATTAAATTAACATTTAATGAAAATATGAATACAGTGTTAAAAACTTTTAGTAAAGAAACCATAACATTTAATGTAAAGTATAAATATTATTTCTAGCAAATATGCAAATACAATACTAAAATTAAAAATGTTGTAGCTTGTTATAAGTTATTAAATGTAATTCCTGTGTTTTTTATTATTTCCAGATACTTGCATGCAGGGCCGTAGCTAGAGGATTCGGGGCCCCCTGAAAAAATATTGATGTGGGCCCCCACACCCCTCCACTAATATAAATTAAAAATGTTGTAGCTTGTTGCCCGTTATTAAATGTAATTCCTGTGTTTTTTATGCGACGGCCCTACTTGCATGCACAGACTTTCACTATCATAGCACTTTTTTGTTTGTTTTTATGACATACTTATTTTATGTGGTAATGGACAGCAGTCTTGCATAGTAACATTCCTGTAACCTGTATAATTTTTGAGATAATAGTGTTTATATTTTTGAATTTTTGTTTTTTATTTTAATTAGAAATTACAAAAAGGACATACAGAATACAGAAATACAGTTTTCTCTTTTATAGATGTAACTATTCTCCCCCACTCTGTTTTCTGGAGGTGTGAAAGTGTGGTTTATTCTCAAGCCATTGCAAGTTGGAACACACAGTGTACTAGACAAGCTTCCCATGCTGTGAGTAATCAACACTGTGCATTTCTTCATTTTAAAATGAATGACAAAACTAGAGAAAACACTGCATTACTCTAAGATTTCAAAACAGACAAGGGACTGTTATTGAGTTGGTCGACCAATGGTAAAGAGTTAGAGACAGGCAAAGAGATAACATAGCACACAGAAGAGCAGACTGCCTACGCTCTGTGCCAGAGATGGCCTTTATTGTGCCAGTCCGTGTTCTGTTTAAATATAAACATGGTGAACCCCCATGAAACGGCACGCAGAAATACAGAGCAATTTAGTAGTGCTGCAGTCATGCTCACACAAAGGGAATAAACCCCTGTGATTTATCCTACAGCCCACACAGACATCCAACCTCCACATCCCCACATCACTCACCCATAACCACCCACACTTCAAACATCCAACACAAATGCCACCCACCCCTCTCGTCCCTCCAAGCACATCTGTCTGTTCTTCTCTGTTATCCCTGACGGCCAGTGAACCTGAGGCATTAGGTGCTCACATACACATGTGACCCAAGCAGATGGTTTAAAGGCATTGCAAAACTATTGTATTTGGTTTTATTTAGAAAATTTGTTTGCAGGGGCCACTAGGTTTGATATTATGGAAGCCAGTTTCTTCCACAGAAGAAAAAAATAAAAAAAGTAATTGCAACTTTTTATTTCACAGTTCGGACATTTTTTCTTGCAATTCTGAATTTATAGCTCACAATTCGGATTGTGTTTTTTGCAACTCTGAGAAGTTAAAGTGCCCCTATTTTGGCATTTTTAAGGTTGCTTATATTGTTTTTGAGTCTCCTAAAACAGGTTTACATGCATGCAAGTTAAAAAAATGTTAGTTTTCTCAAAAAATAGATTTAAATTTATCTCATTTCTAAATGATTTGTAAACGACTCGTGCGAAGCAGTTCAAAGAATCAGTCTCTCTAAACCCCTCCTTTCCGTGAGCCCTCACTGCTGTGATTGGTCAGATGGCCCAGTCCTTTGTTATTGGTCCAGAGCCGTAGCGAGATTGGCTCTGGATTGGTCTACAGCGTACAGCGCGTGTCGGTAATGAAACGTCCATTGCCATGACGGAAGGACAGCCCTGGAGACTTGTCAATACATAGAAAAGATGGTATCGATTGTACCTTACCAATTCGAGCCGGAGTCTGATGATGAAACGGTTGAAATGGCTGATCGACAAGAGGCTGATTCGCTAGCACGACTGGAGCAGGACGTTTCTCAGTGGTAAGTGTCAAGTGTTAACAAGTTTGTGGTAATTATAAGATGTGATAACAAATTTACTCTCACAGCATAGAATACAGCGTCTTCTCGACATGATGTTAACCACACTGAAATTTTACTTTTGTGGGCGGGCAAGTTGGCGACGTAGAACGTGGGCGGACATTATGCAAATGTGTTACTTCGTGACGTAGAGCCGTAACAGAATAAGATTCACACTGCATGAAAGGTAATATTCGAAAAGGCATAATAGGGGCACTTTAAAATAGTTTTTACTTTGTTATAATTCTTATAAATGGTTATTGAGATATAAACACAGAATTACACCCAGATAGCAAAATTCCTGAGGTCCAGATCAGGCCCACACCTGACACTTTCATCTGGCCCACATATCGCTTGGAATGATGGCATTTGGGCGGTCCGCTCCTCTTTGCCAGATTTGGGCCACAAGCAAGCCAAAAGAAGGCCCAATGTCATGAATAAACCAAATAAAGCAGAACTGGCCCAAATCTGGGCCACATTGATTTGAATTCTAGCCCAGATCCAGCCCAGATCCAACACCTTGCTCCGGCCCACATACTGTGAAGAATGATGGCACTTGGGCGGCCCGCTCCTGTTTGCCAGATATGGGCCACAAGCAAGCCATAGGAAGGTGCCGTGTCAGCCAAGAATAAACCAAATAAAGCAGAACTGGCCCAAATCTGGGCCACATTGATTTGAATTCTAGCCCAGATCCGGCCCAGATCCAACACCTTGCTCCGGCCCACATACTGTGAAGAATGATGCCACTTGGGCGGCCTGCTCCTGTTTGCCAGATTTGGGCCACAAGCAAGCCATAGGAAGGCCGCATGTCAGCCATGACAATAAATAAATAAAATAGATTTATAGAACTGGCCCAAATCTGGGCCACATTTATTTTAATTCTGGCCCAGATCCAACACCTTGCTCCGGCCCACATATATATTGTGTGGAATAATGGCATTTGGGCAGTCCAGTTCTGTTTGCCAGATTTGGGCCTCAAGTAAGCCTTAGCATTGCTGCATGTAAGCCAACCAAATAAATGAAAACTGGCCCTAATGTGGGCCACAGTTGATTTTTATTCTAACCCTGGTCTTCCCCACATTCCTCATGTGGCCCACATGCTGCATGGAATGGTGGCATTTAACAGTAAGTCTGTGAGTGTCAGCTACGCTGTGTTAAAGAGCGCACGACAAAGATGAAAGGTTATATAGCATAAGTCTTTAATCCATCATGGGTAAATCCAAACACAATGTAGCACAGCAACATTTAAGACATGTAGACGTAAGACCAGACAAACTCAAAGTGAACATACAGGAACTTAAGTACTCAGACCAAACAAGGATTTAACTAGGCACTAGACTTTTTTCTCGCAATTCAGTGTTTACATTTCACAATTTTGATTTTAATTTTGAGTTTATATTTCACAATTGTGTTGTTTTTTGTTTTTGTTTTTTTTCCCACCATGAAATAAAAATATAATTGGGACTTTTTATCTCTTTTTTTCTTGCAATTGCGAGTTTATAATCTCGCAAATATGAGTTTATGAATTTTGAGATAAAAATTCACAAATACCTTTTTCAGTTTTATTCGGTGACAGAAACAGGCTTCCAAATGATATTTTGTTCTCTAAAGTAGTGCATTTCTTTTTCTATTTATATTTCATTTCATTTTTTTACTTCATCCAAACTAACAAATGAAATACAGAACAATTACAGTCTTCTGACCCCAACACATACAACAAAGTTAAAATAATGATAATAATAATATTTAATTAAAAAACATATGCACAGATACACACATATATACATACAGTACACGTATACATAAACACAATAATTGAATAAATAAAATAATAAGTAATAAATGAACTAGAAAATTACATAAATGCAGTGAAATGTATTATTTTTAAGTGTTGAATGTCAAATACTTTTTGGGGCCACTGTATATTATAAGAAATTCCATTGAACATAATAGACAAGGACAATGATCTCACTGCATTCTGGCAGAGAGGCAGAGATGATTTCATGCATTGCTTGGATTGCGGAAAGAAAACTGCAGATGTGATTTCATGCAATGTTACTCTGACATATCTGGTTTGTTTATCTTCCATGTAGAATGTGATAGGTTAGAAGAGATAATGACAAAGAGTGAATGAATAAAGGAGGAAGAGGAAAACAAAAATAGAAAGGGACATGGTAACTGTAAACCTCACTTCAACCGAAGGTGGATCCCCCCGAAGTCCCCTTCCCTTTTCATTCAGCAGTCTTTCAGTCTCCCCTTTCTTCCCCACATAGGCACAGCGTGTATCTATGAAAAGAAAATAGGTCTGTTTGTGCATGTGCTGCTGGCTTATGAGGGTATGTTAGGGCTTCCTGATACTTCATATAAGGTTATTCATTTACTACACTACACTCAATACTGCTTATTTAAGCTTACAGTCAGTTGAGGGTGCGTGATACATATCAGTAACCTACTGGTTATCGGCCAATATTAGAGATAGAGATACGGTATATTGGATATTTCAATTGTGCATTCTTCAGTTCTCTATTTTTACATTTAGATCACCTTTGCATCATCTAAAACACTCTTGAATTTCTTCTTTTAAAACACTGATAATTTATTAACACTGTTAAATATATTTTTTTAGCAAATTTTGTCATAATGTAAATAGATATATTTTTCATGCTGTAAATAGATATATTTTGATTCACTTAAAACAGTTTATTTTAATATATAATGATAATTTTAGTTCTTTATTTTAAATGTAAACAAAATAATATAGAAATTTGATGACGACCATTTTTAGTTTCAATATTGAATGAATTTCAGTATTGGTGCATCCCTAGACAAAATGTTGTTGTTTTTGAAATAAATTGATACTTTTATTCACTAAAGATGCAGTAAAAACATTTTAGTACTTCTATTTCAGATGAATTCAAAGTGTTTATAAAGGAATACTCCTATTTCACAGTATTGCTTTATTTATTTATTTATTTTTTTCAGTTGATTTAATGCTATTAAATTAAAATTTCCTTCAAAAACAAAGTGATTCCAAGTTTTTGAACAGTACTTTACCTTTCACTGGCTCTCTCTTTCTCATTCACTCGCACACATCTCTACCATATTTCTTTTCATCTTGTTTATCCTATAGCTAAACACACAGGACCTGTTTCCAATCCTCTTTAAACTCTTGGCAGCTATGCAGGTTCCAGTCTGTGTGTGTGTGTGTGTGTGTGTAATCAGATCTCAATCTTCAGAAAGATCCGACATTAACAGGAGATGAGTGACTCATAGCGGTCAGTGAGAACACAAGATCAGATGGATGCCAACTAACACACACACACACACACAACACACACACACACACCAGTAGAACCCGTTCATTGGCACAGCCAGCATGACATGGACACTGATTATAATCTCAAGCCAGAATATTTTATCTGCAGCCATTTCCGGAACTCTATTTATGTCTGATAATTTTCACTAAAAAGTAGACAAAAAGCACCAGGCCCAGACTGTGTTACACCAGTCTGTCTGAAATCCTGTGCTGACCAGCTGGCCCCCATCTTCACACAGATCTTCAACAGATCACTGGAGCTGTGCGAAGTCCCTTCATGCTTCAAACGCTCCACCATCCTCCCCGTCCCAAAGAAACCCAAAATTACCCGCCATCATTGAATCCATCCTCTGCACTTCAATAACTGTCTGGTTCAGCTCAGCTACCAAATCTGACCTCAGAAGACTACAGAGGGTAGTCCGGACTGCTGAGCGAATCATTGGTACAACCCTCCCTTCTCTCCAAGAGCTGTACTTATCCAGAGTGAGCAAAAGGGCTGGCAGAATCACTCTGGACCCCTCACATCCAGCACACTCCCTCTTTGAACTGTTGCCGTCTGGTCGACGCTACAGAGCACTGAGCACCAGAATGGCCAGACACAGGAACAGTTTCTTCCCTCAGGCAATTAATCTCATGATCACTTAACAATAACTGTGGAACACACACTATTTATTCACTCATACACTTATTTATCTAACACTCATACTCAGTCTACACCTCAAATTTGCACATAATATACAGTACCTGTACATACAAAACTGTCTATTGTAATATACCTGCACATACAACTGTCAATTTATATATTTTTATTCCTTATTTACTTGTTCTATTTTTTATTATCTGTGTTTTTTGTTCTGTCACTGTCATTCTGTTACACTGTGGAAGCTTCTGTCACGAAAACAAATTCCTCGTATGTGTAAACATACCTGGCAATAAAGCTCATTCTGATTCTGATTCTGATTCTAAGTGCAAACATGACATAAATATTCACATTATTTAAACCATTTAATCTCACCAATAAAATTTCCAGAATTTAGATTTGAGTTATATTTGATGTATTTTTCAACAAAACACAACATTTACTGTATGTTTAAATTGCCTTGTTCTATTTTTGTTGTAAAAAAAAATTATTATTATATGTGTGGAAAAGTTATCCTCATAATTTTTGTTGCAGACAGCAGGGCTTTAAAAAATACTAAATGCAAATAATAAAATCCAACTAGCCATATAATTGAACACTTAAGACAGCACAATAAACAGGCTTTTATTTTTTATTTAATTTTATTTAATAAAAAAATGAGAGAATGCTTCCCATCTTTTTTCACATTTACAAAGTTAAATTTTACAGTTATTACTGTTTTCCATCAGTCTATCAGGACTAACTTATTGTTGTTCTGAAGCCCTTACTTTGTGATATTATCCAGTCCCTGACGTTAAAGGTTGTTGGTTGAGACCAGCAGGTTTCAGAGGCCAGTATGAGCGCAGCTTCTTCCTGAAGTGGAACATATGGTTCCAGATTGGGTACACGAACAGTGACTTGGGACCAATGATCAGGAAGTCAATCATAATGTTCCAATTAAATGTAGGTCACCTCCTATAAAATGCTTTCAAAGCCTCTGATGGTTAAGAAATGGCTTTCTTTTACAGGATACCAACTCTAATATCACTGCTATTTGAGCTATTCAGAAAAGGCAGCCAATTATACATCACATTCTCTTTCCATGAACTGTGCAAAGAAAATTAGCTTTCAACACCTTCTCCATGATGGCTGCCCTAGGTCTCACGTCCCACATGAGAGCTGAAAAACAGAGGATTGTGTGTTCCTTAAAGTCTTTGGCAATCTGGATCGATGACGGGGAATGTTAGAGATCATGATCTTTTTCAGTTCACTAATGTAAGAGGTTAATTCAGTGTTGGTGTCATTGCTGTTCAGTCTTCTGGTGTCTTCAGTTTAGAGTTACAGCTGATGAGCCATGCTGAAAATGAAACGTTGTTTGAAGAATGCATGCACTTTACTTGCAGCATATGTATGTATATGTTAAAATGCCTCTGCTTCTACTCCATATCTAAACTTGACATGACACTCTCGGGTATCGTTACTGAGGTGATTAACAACCTCCCAAGTTTGGTGAAGTCATCCAAAGGCTATCCAAGACTCATCAGATTGTTTGGAAGGTCTGGACGTCACAGCCAGAATCAAGGCCAGGGATACCAGACTTGAGGGTGTGTGAAGGGAGAAAACAGTACCACAACTGACAGGGTTTTCCCCCTTAGAAGGGAAACCTCTCCTCTTATGCAATGCAGGAGTAAGACGCCTGTATTACATTATCCAACTGGTTGTAACATTAACTTAGAATGTTTTTTATTTATATTTTTAATCATAATAATGCATTTTATTTGTAGTGCACTTTCTAAAGCCAAAGCGCAACAGTGTGATACAAACAGAAACAACAATAAATAAAAACAATAAAATGAATTAATTAAATAAATGTGTCTTAATCAACTTTTGAAAATATTCCAAATGTTGAAGCCTTTCTAATAGCAAAGCGCATTCCATAACTTACAGGCATTAAATGATATATTAATAGGTTGTGCATGCTCATTTCCCTTATTTTTACATTTTTTACTCACATAAAATGTATCTTTAAATCTTTAACCAGTAATTTAATAATTAATATTTATTTTTAATTAATCATTTTATTAATTATTATTAATCATTATTTTAATAATTATTAATTGTATTCATTTCATTTGTTATTATTTCAATAATTAAGTTTCATATACATATATATATATATATATATATATATACTGGCAATGTCCTCACTGAGTGCAGTATTCTTGAGAAATGAGTGAGAAACAGAGTGATCAGCAGAGGGAAGACATGCAAGTTTTCCCTGAAGGTTCAGTCCAGTCCAGTGTTGTTTATGGTGATACTGATGTAAATCCATGAGAGTTCACCGGGCACTTGCGGATGTTAGCGGGTGGCTATATCCACCGAATGTGGCTGTTGCTCTGACATAAGTCTGGGGGTCAGTGATGATATCCTCCGAGACCCTCACACTCTCAGAGTCAGACCGGACCCACTCCAGTGATACTCCAGTTCTTACACAGAGGTCATTCAGGTCCGGCCAGTCTGACCAGACACCAAAACCAACAGAGTGTCCAGTTTCCCGCTGGGTTTTCTCTTGAAGCCAAGGAAGTGGGGCTCTGACTCCCTGGCTAACGGCACCTTGCGTCTCCTGAGGTCCAGGAACAGGGAGGATCGAGCCAGCTCCCTAACATCTTTGTCATCATTATTCAGCATGTTCAGATAAATCTAATACTGTGCATTATGATGTTATGATGACTAAATTAACTTAGAACTTGATTTTTATTGTTTTATTTTAAATTTAATTAAAACCAAATGGTACAACATTTAAATATACTTAATTTATTTATGAGCTATAACATGAAAAATTATTATGAGCTTGGGCATTATTGCTCTCTCCTGGAGCTGAGAGATTGTTAAACAAGTTCCTTCTGGTCACATTCCATCAGCCAGAATTAAAATTTAGCTTCATCCCCCAATGTTACTCTTAGGTTTGGTTCAAATATACTGAATGTACTTTCTGTACTTCTGAAGAAACAATACTTGAAAGAACAATAATTTTATTCAATAATTGAATGTTTAATACTTAGGGTTATAGGAGTTTGTTAAAATCCCTAACCCGTACGAGAAATAGTTATGGCAATATTTAATAATGACATTAAGATCACAACTGTAAAGCACCTGTACTGGAGCTTTCAGTGTGAAAGGTTAGTCAAACTGGCGTGACCTGAAACTAGCATCACTAATGACTTTGTCAATACACAACACTTCTAATCAATAGCAGTTTGGCTGTAGTTAGTAGGTATAGTGCATAAAACCTGGGTCACTGGCATTGGCCTAGTTGCCTCTGAATTATACATGTGAGGATGGGCCAGAGACGAGGTAATTCTTTGAAACTGGACCCCAGTAACACAAACCCTCTAACATGAGCAGGGAAAATGAGCACACACACACACACACAGGTTTGTTTTTGTGAAAAGTGGGGACATCCCATAGGCGTAATGGTTTTTCTACTGTACAGACCGTATATTCTATTGCCCAACACCAACCCTACCCCTAAACTTACCCCTCACAGGAAACTTTGTGCTATTTCAGATTTTCAATACACTCCATTCTGTGTGATTTATATGCGTTTTGAAAAGTGGGGACATGGGGTAATGTCCTGAAAAGTCACCTTCTCCTTGTAATACCTATGTCATACCCTTGTCATTATACAAATTTATGTCCTCATTTGTCACAAAAACGCGCACACACACACACACACACACACACACACACATTTTAACAATTTATTTAAGTCCACTTAAAAGAAATAACTTAAATAACGTAAATATTATAGATGCAGTTAGATACATGTACAAAATCATGGACCAATGGCATGCAGCAGGTCTTCACAATATTAAGCATATCACTCAGTTGTTATGGGTATAAATAACAGTGTCTCCGCCATTTATGATGGCTGCCTATGATAGAGGACAAATCACAGTACTTTGCTAGCCGTTTAGCCCTCTTTTTGGGCATCCTAAGTTGTTGAAGCCCTCTTACAACCAGCCTGTGTGTGTGTCCTAAGCTGCCAAATATAAAAACAAGTAATCGGCCTCTATAACCTATCTCTGAAATAGTATTTAGGAGTGGTTGATATTTAATGACTTTAGTCATGAAAGCTTCCTCCATACTAGAGTCAAAGGTGCATGCAACCTCCAAAACAAACACCTCTCTACACTCCTCATTAATCACAACAACATCTGGTGTATTAGCAGACAGGCATGAAAAGATTTCAGAATTACTGTTAAGATACTGAAACATAGATGATTTTACACAAGAATGTTTGTATATTCTTACTAAAGGTGGTAAATGGTTTGATATGTCTTTCACTATCAGGTCCACTATTCTGTCGTGGCGTGCTATGTACATTCCCTTGTAAGCATGGCAGCCGTTCAGGATATGTGGCAATGTTTCAGTGATCTGTTCTGTAGTGTGATGCAAACAATGAGGAACCTGTTCAGAAAAGAGTCTGTTCTGGCTAGCATGTTTTTAATTACGCTCTCTTCTCTGGAGGCAATCTGGACATCATCTGCATAGCCCTGTACTGGGATAGGAGATATCACACCAGAGGGGGCACACTGACACATCCACTTTAACAATTGGTTGATGGCAATTATAAAATTTATTGCACTCCAAGGGCACCCAGTTTTAATGCCTATCTGAGGTGGTGTTGGGTGAGTGAGCTGTTCTCCACAGATTACTTCGATAAAGGAGCCTCTATATACATCCTTCACTATGTCAATGAACAGTTGAGGTAGCTGTATTTCCTCCAGTGATCTGAACATGACATTGTAAGATAAAGTTCCAAATGCATCTCTAAAGTCTAAGAAGACTGAATACAGTCTACATGACTCATGCTTAAAGTCATCTATCCCTGTTTTAAGGCAAAATACATGTTCATTCATACCTTGCTTATTGATGTATGCCTTTTGCTTGGTGAATAAGATATCAGCCTCCATCAGCCAAGGAAGAACTCTGGCCAGTATGCATTTCATGAACACCTTATAGATGGTAGGAAGGAGGGATATATCCCTCCATGTCGATGGATCATCAGGGATGTTGTCTTTTTTTGGAATACGATGAATTAGTGCTCCTTTCCATGAATCTGGTACTTTCTTATTTTCCAAACAGACATTAAAGACAGTTGTTAAAATCTGACATGACTGCATGGTTTTAAAAGTCTCATATGTCACGCCATCATTACCACTTGCTTTGTTATTAGGAAGATTATTTAACACAGTCTCTACCTCCTTATATGTGAAACACACACACACACAAACACACACACTTACACACACACTTACACACGCATTGATAGGGACACACTTACACAGCGGCACAAAGAAAATCAAACAATTATACACAATCACAAAAACCTATTTGTAGTGAAGCACTGTATACTAATAGGTTGGATAGATATAAACAACCACCAGTCAGCAAGTTCTCCCACCCCACCCACAAGACACATTCTGTTATATTATCTATCCATATTATTGTATGTTGATATTATTATATAATATCTATCCTTATTACTGTTTTACTGTATCTTTTTATTCAATATATATCATTCTACGTGCCACATTTCTCTGTTCCTCTGGTCTGAAACTTTCAAACAACACATACAACTGTATTTACTTTAGTGTACTTGTGACTTGTCATTATGTAAACATTAGGAGATAATTCAGATCCTTTTAATCATGTGAGTACTTACAGGAGTGAACTGAAATCCCTTGTTTTGTATTTCTGGAGACATATTTAAAGCTAAATAATTCTTAATGCGGTATCAAGCACTGGGTTAGTCACACACTACACCAAACATGTGAGAGGTAAAAGATAAGGTTAGGTTCCCTTTCAAGGGAACCACATACAACTGTATTTACTTTAGTGTACTTGTGACTTGTCATTATGTAAACATTAGGAGATAATTCAGATCCTTTTAATCATGTGAATACTTACAGGAGTGAACTGAAATCCCTTGTTTTGTATTTCTGGAGACATATTTAAAGCTAAATAATTCTTAATGCGGTATCAAGCACTGGGTTAGTCACACACTACACCAAACATGTGAGAGGTAAAAGATAAGGTTAGGTTCCCTTTCAAGGAAACTTCGAACTGCGTCCTCTAGGGGGCGCTATGAGGAACGCCTCGTCGTGACCGGTGTCTGAAGCATACATTGAAAAAACACCAACAACACGTTGGCCGGCGACAGCCCATGACGTCACTACCGGTGCGACTATTAGTATAAACAGGCGCCGGGAGAACATGTCATTCACTTCTTCGTACGCTAGACTATGCGCACTTTCTGAAATCCTGTACGGTAAGGGTTACGCGTTATAGCTTCGTTCCCTTTCTCTGAGTTGGTTAGACCCCGGTACCTTGGGCTCCACTCAACCAGTGTGTCTCTATTTTTGACACACTTGGAAGTATCGCTCCCTTCACCATTGAGGGTTACTATGAGCATGCTGTTTCCTATCGAGCGCCCGGGTTCGCTCCGTGGGCTGTTCTCGTGGTAGTATTAGCAGTGCTCCCCTTTACCAAAGGGTTGCCTATGAGCGCGCTATTCTTTCTGAGTTCGGAGTTCTCCTCTCACGTGAGAGTTGAGTTCTCTGTTTTTCCAGAGCACCTGGAACCAGTAGCATCAGGTGAACTAGGCCCTTCCAAATCCGCCTCTTTGATGCGCTGAGTTTTTGGCTAGCTTGCAGTACACTTATCTCTGATTTCTAACGATCATGCTGGGCGAGCCCCCTCTCTCGTTGAGAGGTGGGTCTGTGTTCCCTCAGCTAGGTAACTTACTGCTGGCAGTTCCAGTATTGGAACATGCTGTAGGTCCGAGCCTCCCTCTCGTTTTAGAGCTGGGTGTGTTGCTCCCTCAGCTAAGTAAATTATTGCTAGCTGTTCCAGCATTGGAACATGCGGTAGGTCGAGCTCCCCTCTTAGATCGAGTTGGTGACTCTCAAACATATTGGGTTTGGTGTGCACCATTCCATCTATGAGCTGCTCTTTCAGAGTGCCACGAGAGCCCCTTAGAACGGTATCCTAAAATCCATGTTATGGTAAGTGTGCACGTGAAGGCTTTGTGCACTTTCTAAAATCCACATTGTGGTAAGTTCGCACGCTAGTTCTTTGCGTTCGTTTCTAAAATCCTATATGGTGAGGGCTTCGCGCGGTTGCTTCGTGCCCTTTCTTGAGCTGGTTAGAGCCCCGTTCACCTTGGGCGCCACTCCATCTAGGTATCCTAGGATACCTACTTTAACAGGGTGTTGCTACTCAGTCCACATAAATAAACTTTGATGTACAGGATGGACAAGACCTCCGCTCACATTATGTACAAAAAAGTCCACTGAAAAGGAAATTAAAGGAATAGTTCAACCAAAAATGAAAATTCTGTCATTGTTTACTCATCCTATAACTATAACTCCTTTTAACCAGTTCAATATCATAGAAAACTGAATATTAAAAGAATAAGAGATATACAATCAACCAAACACGTGTAGTTTATTCCCAGCCCGACTACTTCTTGAGAAACAACATAAGAGCAAATCCTTTTTGAAAACCAAATAAAAGGCTGAGTGAAAGTGCTGCAATTATCCTGATGCTAATTGTATTGAACTACCCACTATTCAAAGAAGAACAATGTGCGTATCAAATCTGTCACATTTAAATCCACGTCCTAATGATGCATTTGGGGTGTATATTAAGACCCTACAATTAGCTTCATAATGGCTACACTGAGCTTATCTGCTGAATTAATTATAGGTCTGTTGATTTGGAGCCATGAACATGAGTTCCTGCTTTGTTCCTGTCAATCCACCTGTAGAAATCCATGAATCCGTGAATCTCTACAGCAGCCACATTAGCACTTTCAGACATAATATGGAGAGGAGGAGTTGACTTACATAACGCTACAAACACCATTCACACTGCAGCACGTGTTCCGGATGAGACACAGACCAGACAGAAAGACAAAACCAGATGTTCTGCGAGACACAGCTGGATAATGGAAGGACATTGGGCACGAGTGGTTTCGTAGATCTGTTAAGTAAGAATGTTGAATTAAAGGATTGTATTTCTTCAGCAAAAAAGAAGAAAGGAATGATACGAGACAAACAAATGGCATAAACGCTTTCTCCTGGAGCTGAGAGATTGTTAATGTCTGAATCTCACTTAAAGGGGTCCTATTATGCTTTTTCACTTTTTCAACTTTAGTTAGTCTGTAATGTTGCTGTTTGAGCATAAAAAATTCATGCCAGACTGGGGAGAGAGGTATGTGAAAAATAATGTGTTTTTTGAACAACCTAGTATGAGAGCCTGTTCTAGTACCCTACCAAAACAAAATCAAGACTTTGTCAAAGAGCATAATAGGACCCCTTTAAAACAAGGTCCTTCTGGTCACATTCCATCAGCATGCATCCTACTCAGTCAGTTTATCTGGAGAAGAAATCTCTGAGCAGCTCTTGTTTATGCATATGGTCGGTGTGAGACGGTAGCGGGTGCGTATGAGTGTGTGTAAGTGGTTTGGGGTGATGGCTATTAAGTGTTAGTGATTCCAGGAACAGCAGACAGGACGGGGTCTATTGATGCCTGTGACCCTCCTGCAGGGCTTGAACCGTTCATCACACGCACTCACACACTTCTCTGTCTGTAGTCTCAATATTTTATCTAGATGGTTCTAGATAATGCAGCTCTTAAATGTTTTAGAGGCACAAAGTATGGAAATTAACTGACTCTATTAATCAAGTGTCATTAACAGACAATATACAATACAAAACTGCACAAAATTGGTTGATGTAAAAAAATAAATGTCAAAATTGGTAAAAATGTTAAAAAGAAAAAAGCTAATAATAATAGTTTAATTGTATATTTTCTCTGTCTTCATTTTATTATATTTTATTTAATTGACTGTAGCAGTAAGTCATATTTTTATTTACAGTTCAATTGTATACTTTCTCTTTATTTATTTATTTATTTACTTGTTTATTTATTGTTTTATTTTTTTTTCCTGTGATGGACTGTCCAGGGTGTTTCCCTGCCTTCTGGCTGAGATGGTGGGATCCATCATCTTTGTGTAGGACAATAGTTTAGAGGTTGGATCATTAATTTAATTTAATTTAATTTAATTTAATTTAATTTAATTTAATTTAATTTAATTTAATTTAATTTAATTTAATTTAATTTAATTTAATTTAATTTAATTTAATTTAATTTAATTTAATTTAATTTAATTTAATTTAATTTAATTTAATATTTTATTTTATTTTATTTTATTTTATTTTATTTTATTTAAGCAGCATTAATAGCTGAGTTAAAAATTCAGAAGGAATTGTTAACACTTAGCTTTCCATTATGATATGGTACTAATAGACTAAACCCCATGTGTTATTTATGTCTAGAGACGCCCCTGCTTTGAGCACCCACATTTCTGTTTCAGTTTACACACATGAAATGTCTTTACAAAGGCCTCAAGCTCCACCTGGGCATATGAATACCTCTACACCCAGGAGAAAGTGAATCACCAGCATCCCACTGAAAATCACAGCAGCCACTCCTAAATATAAATATCTCACCCAGTTAGTTTTGGGAATGTCCAGGCAGTTATTCAAGATGGTGAAACAGAGCCATAAATTCCACATGACCATTATTTCCTGATTAAAATGCTAATGAGTGAATGGATCTGACATTAAGAATTCATTTAGAGTGACACACCATTAGGGTCAAGTGAAAGTAAACACTAGCCGTTGATGGGCATTAAATTGCCTGCTTAAGATAAACATCTGTGTTTTAAAGACAGTCTTATCTATACCATTGGATTGACTGGTCAAACCAATGTGATAATGAGTTATGTAACAGTGGCCACACAGGCTTCCCAAACAGATGGACCTGTGGAGCACATGACAGTACAAATCAAACTCATAGCTGTAAACTATATCCATTTTTGTTATGTGCCCCAACAAGCAAGTTCTTTGGTGTTTTCATAAAGAGCAATGACGCAGGCTAATGTAAAGGTCATGCAACTGGGGCGTGAGCCAAGCTTATCTCACAAGAATACCTCTATAAGTATGACGTTAGCACTAGCACTCTGCGGAGAGTCTATGTGTGTGGGTAGTTTATTTTTCACCCAGTCTCTCTTCGAGACAATGAGCTTTTTGCTCATCATACAATGGAGGATCATTCACATTCTGTTCTCAAACGCTTGACTTGTCCTCCTACACATTCGGGTGGAGAACCAAAGAATAATAATGTAATATTTGACTAGGCCAGTTTATGTTGGGCATTTGACTATTGATCTGTTTGCTGTGTACTTCCTCTGTGATGAGTGTTTGGCTATTTAAAGGTGAATAGAAAGACAAAGCATCAAAATACCCATTGACCTAAAGTCAAAGAAAACTAGTTACAAATGAATAGGGGAAACCATGCATGATTGTCACACAGGAAAGTTGTCACAAGGCCTACTAACTATAAGGTTTCAAAAGAACCAGGTTTCAAAAGAGTCAAAAGTACGATTACATAAATGCTTGTTTCCCTTAGCAGTTGGTTTCAAACACCTAGTTCAAATCCTCTTAAATTAGAATCATTTTTGCACATTTTGTACTCCAAACTAAAATTCCCTTGTCATATTTTTGTAATAGCTCTTGGGTAAACAACCTAATAAAACCACAATATTAAAAAGTGAACATATTACAGTAAAACCACACTGGCTTATAGTATATTAAAGGAATAGCTCTCCCAGAAATCACAATTTGCAAATTCGAGTTTGTTTCTTCATCTGAACAAATTGCATCACTTGCTCACCACTGGATCCTCTGCAGTGAATGGGTGCCATCAGAATGAGAGTCCAAACAGCTAATAAAAACATCACAATAATCCACAAGTATTTTACACAAATCCAGTCCATCAATTATCATCTTGTGAAGCAAACCTCTGGGAAAAGCTTATAAGAAACAAATCCATCATTAAAGGGATAGTTCACCCAAAAATGAAACTTACCCGTGATTTACTCACCCTCAATCCATCCCAGGTCAAATGCAGTCGGAGTTATATATAAAAAAAAAATGTCCAGGCTACGCCTACGTCCTACGTCATCTGCAGGAACGCCACTCTCTCGTGAAAGTGAGTACGACAGTTAGCGGAAGCTAGAGATTACAGTTTATAAAGTTTTAAATACGCATAGTTCTCTTACACCAACGCATCAATTCACTTCAAAAGGCCCTTTTTCATCCCCCAGAGCTGTGTGGAGTACTTTTTATGATGGAAGGATGCACTTTTTTGGGCTTCAAAATCTTGACCACCATTCACTGTCGTTATAAGGCTTGGAAGAGCCAGGGCATTTTTTTATATAACTCTGTTTGCATTTGTCTGAAAGAAGAAAGTCATATACACCTAGGATGGCTTGATGGTGAGTAAATTATGGGGTAAATTTTATTTTTGGGTGAACTATCCCTTTAAGGTGTTTAAATTTTAAACGCTTCCTCCCCTGTTGTCTTCTCATATCAAAATCCACTGGCATATTTGTTTAGAACAGTTTTGAATGTTTTTGCTTGTAAACAGTGCTTGATCTGTGCGTACTTCTCTCCTGTTTCAGATGAGACAGCTTTTTCATCGGAGAAAGCAATATTAAGGATATGACTTGTATTTTAGCTGGAATGAATGGTTTGAAGTTAAAAATGTCTTGATGGATGGATTTGTTTCTTGCAAACGTAGCTTTTTGCCTTTTGCTTTCTTCTGTGTAGATTGTCAGCTAATTTTCTTAAAACTATTGCTTTAAGTTAAGAGCCACTGTCATAATAGTGGTATTTTTTTTAATGTGAAATATTGGAAACTTTGTTGTCAGGACAAGGTTATTTTACCATGCATGTCAGGTTAGGGCAAGATTGGATTTTCATGCATTTTAAATGTTTCAAGGCAATATAGAAATGTTCAACAGCTTTTTTGTAGGCAAGAGACAAGTATGTGTCTATACAGAAACTGGCATTCAAAATACTTAATAAGGTAAGAGTGACAAATAGCCACCTCAGTCTCCTCTATCTGTTATTCCAGAAGAAAATGTACCAAGCACATGAAACATCTCCACGTGAATGCTCCATTATTATAGATCAAACATGTGTTTCAGGTATCAGACTTATTTAAGAGCTTCTCAGCAGGAGTTCACGGAAGTGAAAAAGGGAAATGGTGATGTTGGTTTACCTCATGCTGCTGCTTACCATCAGACACATGTTTCTGCACATGCATGATGTCACGCTATACACATGCAGAGTCTTCTTTTTCTTTGCCAACAATTGTTAATATACAGTATGTAGGTCTATTTAATAATACATTTTATTTAAAAAGCAGACAGGAAATATAGGTCTGTTTCTGGTTCATTAACAAAAACTGTTCATGCTATGTATTTTTTTTTTTTTCAAATAGGCTGTTACTGTAATGAAGGATGGAGCTGACAGCATACCTACAGCCTCTGAGTAAACTTTGTTTCCCATTTCTTATGCAAAGAAAACATTGACATAGAATTCTTAAAGGTTCAGCAGCAAATAACAGCTCATTTAATTTTAAGGGTCAGAAAGAAGATGGAAAGTGGTCATGTTACCATGGCAATCCTTATAGCTTTACATTGTTTTTCAGTGAGACATCATCAAGGATTTTTTTTTTCTGCCCTGGTTCATCTTTTCAACTTCCATCAATTTTCTGCTGTTTGGCAGTATCCTGCCTTCCTTCCTCCCATGTATTTAGTTATTGCCAGGCTCACAGATCCAGCCAAGTACATCGAGAGAGGGGGAGTACAGAGAGAGAGTCAGAAAGAGAAGCAAGTAAAACAGAAAAATTTGCCTATATTGGTTTCAGACATAACAAAATCAACCTAATAATGACTGTTCCTATTAAATGAACATAATTGATGCACAGCACATCTTTGCTTTCCTTTTTTATTGTTAGTGGTGCTTGCTTAATAGCAGAACTCATGTTTTCCTCAGAAAATGTAAAAAATATAGTTTTATTTATGTATTTTGAATTGTTCAAACGTAACCAGCAGCTGCTTTGACAATACAATTACAGCGTTATTTGTCATGCAAAGAAAGTACACTAAAACTGATAGAGAGAGTGAGAGAAGAAGGAAGAAGAGAGGAACATTGTCTGTGTTTCTGTGACTGTTCCACAGTTATGCAAGCCAGAAGTAAAACCTCAAACTTGTCCTGCACACCAGTGAAATAAATGCTATGCTATGCTTCACAGCTGATTCATTGAGTTATCAAATTGAATTAGAGGCTTGTCTGTGGAAAAGCATCAGAAAGGCCTTTAGAAAGTTGACAATATCTGTCAGAGAGTGTAATAAATGGCATAAGAGCAGAAATAGGGTGCCCCCTACTGGCTGTATTGAGGGGATGTGTTTTGTGCTTTGTTACACCTCAAACTTGAAAATCTTAAAAATAAATGAAAACTGTGTAAATTAATGAGTTAATGATGATTTTCAGCAGCCATTGCTCCAGTCTTCAGTGTCATAAATCATTCTAATAGGCTGATTTGGTGGTCAGTAGCAATGTTGAAACATTTTGAACAGCATTTGAACAGCATTTTTGTTACTTTGTAACATTATAAATGTTTTCACTCTCACTTTGGATCATTTTAATGCATTCTTGCTGAATAAAAGTATCCAAATCTTTTTCTTTTCTTTTTTTTTAATTGTACTTAAGCTAGACTTTTGAATGGTGGTGTATCATGGGTCCAAGAAAATATTAAGCAGCAAAAATAAAACAGATAAAAATAAGAAATATTTCTTGAGCACCAAATCAGCAGCATATTAGAATGATATTCTAATATGCTGAGAACATAATGATTAGAATGATAACATAATATGTAATTAACTTGTAATAATATTTCACAATTGTACTGTTTTTACTGTATTTTGATCATCGCAGTCTTGGTTACTGTAGCATAAGAGACTTCTTTCAAAAACATTAAAAAGATTAATCTGAAAGACATATATTTAAAATGGGCATAAAATGGTAAATAAAATGATAGAATTATGCTTACAGTTTGTTATAAAGAGAAACCCACAGACATAAAAATGGGAAACAAAAAACTTTTTTCCTCAGCTATAAATGACCTCAGTGCTAACAGGCATGGACTTTAAACCACAAAACTCTAATTTTGATTTCATGGGCTCTTTAGTCAGCTTACAATCATACAACCACTCTCTTTTTCTTTCGCTTGTTTTGGAAAAACTTTATGTATCACCCTCTTCCTCAGCTGAGGCCTGAGCTGCACCTTTAGACATTCAGAGACAGACAGAGGGAGAATAGCATTCACCCCGTCATGAATGGCTATGACGCAAATTCCTGACCAATGTAGTTTACTGGCTACTGAGTTTAACAACAACTCTATTTCTACCCGTTCTGGCAAACAGACACACACTAAAGAGATCTGAACAGACCCCAAACAGAGTTTGAGCTGACAAAAGGAAGTCTGGATGACCTTTGTGCCTCAACTGGCTGTCCAACATGGGCTGTTTAGGCTAATAACAGGCTGAGCTGTTCTCAACTGCAGTAATGAACAGAGAAGTACTTTCTCTGCAACTTTGGAAATTTCTCTTTCAAGCAGAGTAACACTATAGTTGCAATGTACATGTAACTGATATTACATGATGTGTAACTATATAATCAATACCAGCAGCATCTACATTTGCTATTTGTGCCATTTGTGTGTTATATTGCATTGCCACAAAATATTGACATATTTCATGCATGTTTTTAGTATTGCTCAGTGCTTTGCAACATTAAAAATAAAATCTAGAGTGTGAGTATGTATATTTTATAGAATATTGTTTTAATGTCTTCATTTTCAAACAGGAATACATTTGGATAGCATGTGTTACAAAAGCATTCATGTTGTTTAAATTTACAGGTTGTGGCGCCACCATGTGGATACTGTGTTTCTAAACCCCGCCCGCATATTGGAAGGATAGTTTCAAAACTGAATTTTAATATATCGGTAATAATATTATAATTTTAATATAATATAGTATAGCACATAGCAAATATTATATATAGACAATATAATACATAGAAAATTAGATATATTAAGCTTTAAATTAGCGGAACCAAGATGTAACTTACTGCAAATGTGGCAATATCATTTCAAATCATTAAACAAATTATAAAACACATTTGTCTCGGGTCTTCTCTTTTTTCTGCAAGTATGAATGCCATTCTACTCATTCCTTTATTTATTTTTTTCATATATAAACAAATAAGAGATAATAATAACACAATAATTATTTATAAATGATTTATTATTCATTATATATTTTGACAAATACATTTTTTAAAATATATTTTGGAATCAGCAATTATTAGGCTAGTTGTTGTTTTTTTTCTTAGAGAGTGGAATTAGCAAACACATAACATCTGTATTTAATTTACGCGGAAATCATCTGTTATGTCTGTTGAAATGTCACTTACATTCAGTTTCTGAATATGATACACCCAAAACACATGTTAGAACGCATGACTGTAATTTCCCCCTCCCTCCTGAGACCACATAACAGTGTAGTAGTGTAAAACAGCTGTTTATTTGAAAATAAACCACCACAACCTCTACTATATTACTGTATGTGTGTAGGCGTATGGTGTAATGTGGATTGGATGCTAGCTAACATTCCCCCCCCCCCCCCCCCTTCCCCC
>NW_015652130.1:83356-97604 GCF_001515625.1 Sinocyclocheilus rhinocerous
CTTTCCACCCCAGAATAGCCTACAGCCTGTATGGGAACTAAATTCCCTGCATTCCTTCAAAAGTACTATTGAACCAAATTGCTAAAAACCACAAGCCGAGAAAATTCAGATGTTTGTAGACATAAATGTTATGTGCGCTTAAATGCTATTTAGACAAGGAAAGGGGTGTGCAAGCCTTAATTTTAACTTTAATCCCTGGGGATATGTTTAGGTTGGGAAAGGATTGAGCAACATCACTTCCTTATGAGGTGTTTAGGCGTGTTCTGTGAATGGGGGATTGACCGCGTTCTCTATCTCATGCTAATACAAGAAGTCGAAACTGTCCTGTACGAAGAAACCAGTTAATCTTTTTTTTGTTGGTTTGAAAGAGTTTTTGTCTCAGGTATTTACAACTTAAAATACAATCACTGTTACCGTTTTCTTTGGAGTTTTTGTAATGGGAGTTTGACTTTTAAGTGCGCACGTTCACTCTTCATTGGACTTCAGGGAAAGAGGTAAAAGGCCACAGGTGAGCCTCGGGTAAATTCACACGCTTTTTATAATCAATAATACATTTTCTCCTTTTGGTGTTTAGACGTTTCTGTAACATACCCGCGAAACAGGTAACATTTTAGTTATTTCATTGTATATAGGCTACCTAAATGTATTTACAATTCCGTGACCATGCGAAAATCAAAGCTGGTTACACTGTGACACTGTTTGTTTATCGATTGTTATAAATTGCGGGTCAAGTTGCATATTAATATTTATTATCGACAACACGAGATTCGTTAAAACTTGTTTATGTAGGCTACTTTCCTAAAACCTACATTACAGTGGAAATCTTTCTCTTAAAGATATATATTGCGTAATTATTCAGTCATCTCATTTCAAATTCGCAAAATTCCATAACCATAGTTTCCATAACCAAATATTAAAGTACCAAACATGGGAACGCCTTCAAGCTGTGTTATTTTTTTATTTATTGATAACAGTGGTGTCTACCACGTTACTACAGTTTAACTAGCCTATAGTGTGGTGTTAACTGATAAAATGTAACCCTAACAAGTCTTTTTGGATTCAAGCTGCCAAATGCATAAATGTAGCCTATTTTGGTGGATGGTTAGCTGTCTGCTACGTATTTGTATGATATTCTCTTTTTGCTATAAAATGCATATTGTACAAAATTGATCCCATAACATTTAAATTAAAACATAATTTCATCATTTAATTTTAAAAGTAAAATGTGGTGTCAAAAATTCATCACACTTTAATTTCAGTACTTAAAATCAGAGTTTATTTATCAAATTCATAATGAAGCATGCATGATTTTTGTAGCAAAGCAGTATAATACGCTATATACAAAATGGAGGGAAGAACTTTTCAATTCAAAAGTTTTTTAATCATTTTAATGAGGGTTGCATTGTTGTTCTTTAGCAGTCTTATTGCCAAGTTACTGACAAGATACTGTAAATGGATGGAATGGATGTTCTGACGTAATGATGAAAGCATTTTTACAGTGTACATATTAATCTCTCTTTCTTCTGTTTTTGTCTTTTTTCTGTTCAAAGGTCCTGGTTATCTTCATCATGTGTTAGCAGTAGCAGTGCAATTCTTTCACCTCAGGTTACATAGGACAGCGGAGATGTTCATCAGCCCCAGGACCTTGTTAAAATGTGTCTGGTTGCAGATGCATCTTACATGTGCACTAAAATCATGTCCTACAGTCCCACAAATGAATGTAAACTTTTCTGTTACCTATTCTGTCTCTTTTTTCCAAACCGCAAAAGCCATACAGAACATAGTTGTAAATGAAAATTTTAATGAGGTTTATGTGGCCTCTCAAAACGTGGTTGAAGCCTTGGACAAAAATCTCACCAAACTATGGAAAATAAGAACCGGGCCAGTTGGCAGTTCAGATTGTGAAACCTGTCATTGTGATATTGAGAATGAACCGGGAATGCCACTGGACACAGATAACCAAGTTCTTGTTTTAGAGCCTCAGGGCTATTTTGACTTCCTGTACATCTGTGGGAGCACACAGTTTGGAGTCTGTAACTTCCTTGAACTTAATCAAAGCGAAAGACCCTCAAACCCTGAATGTTTTTTTGATAAAAGGGCCAACTCACCCTTAGCTTGTCCTGACTGTGTCGCTAGTCCTCTGGGAACAAAGGTCAGCGCGGTCAAAGATGGTTTTTCAACGTATTTCTTTACAGCAGCTACCATCAATACCACCATTGCTGGATCTTTTGGCAAACAGTCCCTTTCTATTCGTCGCTTGCTTGCCACAGAAAATGGTTTTGACAGCCAAGTGAAGGGTCTGACAGTTCTTCCTGAATTTCAGGATACATTTACCATCGACTACATCTATACGTTCTCTACGATAGAATATGTGTATTTCTTATCTGTACAGTGGGAGAGCCCGATGAAACCGAACGCCAAGTTGCAGACCCATCTTGGGCGGCTGCCGATCAAGGACAGTGAGCCTTGGATGTACAGGGAAATCGTTCTGGAATGCCGCTTTGAGCCCAAACGCAGGAGAAGGAGCTCATGGATTAAGGATATTGTGTACAACTCGGTTCAAGCTGCTCATTTCAGTACGGCAGGCAAGGAGCTGGCTGATGAGATAGGAGTGAAGATGGACAGTCCAATTCTTTATGGGGTGTTTGCTGAAACAGATGAAAAGGGGAATCCTATCAGAAAGTCTGCCTTGTGCGCATTTCCAATAGGTGATGTAAACAGTGAGATTGAGGAAGGGGTAGAGTCCTGCTGTTCAAGTGGGACAGAGCAGCTCTCTCGGGGATTGTGCCATTTTCAGCCCTGTGAAATGTGCCCACATGAGGTGAGTTTGTATTTCTCACTGCAGCTTCTTGACAATTGGCAGTTCAATTTTAAGTTAGTTTGGTCTTGTTTATTAATAAATCCGTGTCTCCATCCTGCTCCTGAGAACCCATCCCCCTTTTTAGGTGTCTGGGGCAGAGCTGGGTAGTAACTGATTAGATGTAATCTGGATTACATAATCAGATTCCAAAAATGAAGTACTTGTAATTAGATTAAATGACATTTTAAAATACTCATAATCAGACTGCAGTTACTTTTTTATTGATTACATGATTACATATTATTCACACAATGACGATAAATTGTTCATAATTTATTGATTCTCCCTAATTCCTCTTTTTCATCTTTTAATCATTTCTTTTTGAACTAGGCTACTGCTTATTTACACTCAGAAAGTTTTCCAGTTTTGTGGGCATTCACACAAAGACCAGTCACTTGACCATTGGATTTACAAAAATTATTTCAGTTTTAAGAAGTGTTTTCTTAGCATTTCAACATTACATCAACTACTGATGAACATATTAATTTTTCTTTGAATTATCACTCAGTAGCACTTTAACCATGCATTTCTATGTCTTTGGAAGGATTTTGTCTTGCAAACACGTTAAAATGCACAAATTCACGTTATTTCTTATTTACATGTAATGCAGTCATTCCTAAACTTTTTTGTCATCTGAACATCTTTCACCTAATATATTTGCTTGAAGTACCCAGAGATTTTAAAATAAATATTTTAATAATTAAGTATCACATTTGCATGTTCACGGTTCTCGGTTGGTTAGGGGTCACATGACGTGCAGATAAACAAATAAAAGATTTAATTTTTTTAGAAAGTGTTTTATTTTGATTATTGTTATTTTACAATGACTTTTTTATTTTGCATTTTTTATGATTTATTCATTATTAGCTTTTCATTAAACTCACAAAGCCCCTGCAGTTCCTATACAAACCCCAGTTTGGAAAACCTTGATGTAATGGAATGTTTAATGCACTTCATGTTGTTAATTTCAATGAATGGAATATATTTTCTTACTCTTTGTATTTTTATATCAATACGGTACAAGATTATCCTATTTAAATTAATGTGATAAATGACTTAGGTCAAAAGTAATGTAAAAGTAATCAAAAAGTACTCTGATTACATTACCTAAAATGTCTGTGTAATGTAATGGATTATGCTACTAACTCCAATTTTTTGTCATGTAATGTGGAATCAGTAACAGACTAAAATAAAGGTGCTTCACGATGCCATAGAAGAACCTTTTTGTCTAAATGGTTCCATAAAGAACCTTTAACATCTGAAGAACCTTTCTGTTTCACAAAAGGTTCTTTGTGGCGAAAGAAGGTTCTTCAGATTACAAAAAGGTAAGAAAGAGATGGTTCTTTAAAGAACCTTTGACTGAATGTTTATAATTCTATGGCATCGCGTGAAGAACCTTTTGAAGCACCTTTATTTTTAAGAGTGTACAATTTCTAAGTAATCTACCCAGCTCTGTCTAGGGGATGCCCAACAGAGGGGAAAATAGCAGAAAAGCGTAATTAGTCGAGTTTTGTTTAGCAGTTGGGCTGGTTTGAACAGCATAGAAATGTTCTCAATGCCCTAGCAACCCCCAAAACACCATAGTAACTTCTTAGCAATGCCCTAGCAACCCCCAAACACCATAGCAATTGCCTCACAATGCTGTAGCAACCCCCAGAACACACTAGGAACCCTATGAACCCCTCAGCAACATCATAGCAACCACGCAACATGCCCTAGCAATCTTACATTAACCTCCAGAACACTCTGGCAACCACCTATAGTAATGACCACTCAACCACTCAGATTACCTCAGCAACCACTTAGCAACACCATCTATCTAAGTTATTCTCAATGTTATTTTGTCTTACTGAAAAGGCTGAATGAGTAATTTCATGGCATTTTATGTTTCTTCCTGTACCTTAAGACTTGTCCCCATCTTGTGTTTATTTAAAGGGTTTATATAATTGGTCTAGTTTATATTTCACAACCTATACCTTAAAAGGAGTGGACCATAGAATATTTGATGGTTAGTGAAGCCAGTTTCAGGAAATGACTCACACAAACATTTGATTTTCGTTTAAACTCATGTGCGGCTGCACTTGCTCAGGGATCACTCTGTGAGAGTCAGGCTTTATCATACACTGTTTTGCATGTGGCTTGGAAGTCTCTGTTGTGTTGTTCGATTCATGAAGTCACTTTTTGTTTTGTAGATACCAGCCGCCACATGCTCATACATGAACTGTAATACGTCACGCAAAACCTTACTGTTGGACTGAACTTTCTGTGGCAGACGGTTGTGCCGAGTGTGGCTTTATCTCTCACAGTCTTAAACAGGCAATGAGCCAGAGCTGATAAATCAAGGAAAGCATTTAGTTTCAGGATGTTCAATACTGACGTCAACAGTTTGTTTTTAACCAGTAGAAACAAGTATACTGAGGAGGTTGGCTGAAATAAAACCAGATTTACAATGCAAAGTCCTGTAGTTATAGATATTAATTTTAACACGTCCATTGTGAATAATTTCTGGACATTCCACCCTGTATATCTTACTTACATAGGTTTTGTGTTTTTCCTTTTATATTTTACTTTTTATATACATATTTTCCATTATTTTACAGAATATTTTAATCCGTTTATCAGTTGTTCTAAAAAAAATAAATAAATCTTTCCTTATTTACTCAACGTTCCAAAGAGAAATTCTGAAGAATATGCTGACAACCACTGGATCACCGGGCTGGAGAACTGGATCAGTCAGTTTCAAAAGCACATAATTCTGACAACAAAAGAAAAATGTATCTTATGAACTCGTATGAATGTGCCTCCTTGATGTAGGTCCAGATTTCCAGTGAACAATAACTAAAATTCATCTCACAATGTTATCATTTTAATTCAGAAGAATTGAAATATCACAAATGTGTTGTATGGACCACTTTAATTATACTTTTAAGGTATCCTAAATCGTAAAATGTGTTTACCATGGGAGCAAAAAAGTCAACATAAACGGTATGACAACATCTGCTCTTAATCTTATTAATTTCTACAGCAATGGAAATTAAATCCGGACAGTACATGTTTGTTTTCTAATTATTCAGTTAGTGTTACCACTAACAGACTGCACATATCCCTCAAATCTTAATTTGGTACAAGGGTTAATGCTTTAGGGGCAGGAAATCATTTATTACTGCCAGATGGTGTCTGTAGCCTTCCGTTTACAAGTTGTTGCTTCCGTTTCACTGGGGTTGATGTTAAAGTGCATGCATTTTTGTCTGTCACAGTGTCATCCTTTTAAAGTCAGTAAAAAAAAATCATAAACAAACATGGCACAGGAAATGGACAATGAGGAAAAATTTTCATTTGAAAAAGTGTACAATAATGTTGCTGTTTTTTTAACAGTCCATTGAGCTTCAAATGCAGGCAGAACATATAGAGTGTACAGGTGCATCTCAATAAATTAGAATGTCGTGGAAAAGTTCATTTATTTCAGTAATTCAATTACTGATTTTGCAGTTTTCATTTTGTCAGATTGGCACTTTCTGTGTATGCCGTGATTTTTTTTTAAATGTATTTCTTGCAAAGTAATGAAAAGTTGCATGAAAAAAGTTTTTATATTCACTAAATATATTTATTCACTCAATATTATGTTTTTTTGTCTAGAACCCAGATGATTTGACTTGCAACGCTATCCCCACAATGGTGGCAAAGCCTTGCTACAGAGTGGACTTCTTCGATAGGCGGATGAACAATGTGCTCTTCACTTCTATTCTGGTGACCACCATTGAGACCAAGACTGTGGCACACATCGGCACGGATGATGGAAGGCTCTTGCAGGTTATTAGGACACTCTTTTTTTGGTAGAAACTGATTCCATTTTAAATACTGTGAATAATGATTGGCACCTTACTGAAGTTTAATGGGGAGCTAACATATGTGTTGCTGAGGTCTATTTAAAGTGTTTCAGACACCAATCTATCATCTCATTTCCCCTAAATAGTCATTTATATTTCACAATTCTTACTTTTTTCTGAGGTGTAAACTCACAATTACAAGGGAAAAAGTCAGAATTGAATGATAGTCACAATTCTGAGAAAAAAAGTCATAAAACTGAGTTTATATCTTGCAGTTCTGAGAAGAAAAGTCCAAATGTTCCAAAGTCCACGAAGTCAATAAAAATCAGAATTGTGATACAAAAAGTTGCAATTTACTTTTTTATGTTTTTTTTTCCGTGGTGGAAAAAAACAGAATTGCAAGATGTAAACTTTCATATCTCGTAATTCTGACCTTTTTTAATCAGATTTGCGAATTATATATTGCTTAATTGCAACTGCATAGTGGCTTCCACTGAATCCTCTCCTTACCAGCTGAACATTAAAGTTCATATCTTTCCTGCTAGTCAGTGGCCAATACGATCATAAGCCGGGCTTTTGTTGGCTCCCTATATTGGATGGATACAGTGAATTATTTTTGCCCTTTTAAGGACAAATATCATGTATATTTCATATTTGTGTAGCTGTGACTAAGTATGCTGTGTAGTTTTGGCCCTTGACAGACAAAAAAAAACAACTTTACTTTTCAGGTTATTCTGAGCAGATCGTCCCTTGTAGTGTTTGCCAACTACTCTCTTGTGGAAGAAATGCAGAAAGTGTCACGAATAGCTGCCGTTCATTCTTCCGAGTCTCTGCTCTTTGTCGTTGGAAACAAGGTATGCACGTTTATTCTGTACAGTTCAAAAGCTTATCAGCCATCAGTGGTGAATTAAAGGTTTAATGTTTAAAATATACAGACTGAAAGTGACTCATAGTTTTCATCTGCATTTTTCTGTCAAACCTGTCTCTCTTCATCCTGTATGTGCAGCTGATAAATGTGTCTCCCAGAGGTCCAGGCTGTGCCCATTTCTTCAACTGTTCAGTGTGTTTAGCGGCCCCCAAGTTTATGGGATGTGGCTGGTGTGATGGAGTCTGTTCCCAGATGCATCAGTGTAAGGATCAGTGGAGCAGCAACTCCTGCCCTCCAGTAATCACCCAGGTAACGCATTGCATAATTGGGCAATAAATGTGACAATAAACTGTCTGTCTTTTCAGTTTGCGTTTCTAATATACAGTGAGTGTGTACTGATAATATGAAGGCTGCTTCAGAGTCATTGTAGTCATATCAGGGCAGGGCTGTGTTAACAACCACAGTACCTGTTGGACTCTCCCCCCTGTATCACACTGGACGGAATGCCAGCTTTGTCTGTGAAACAAGAACCTTTATTTTTGTAATATGTTCCACATTTTAGATAGTAAAATTAAATAAAACAAACGGAAGTATGAAAATTATGTAGTGACACAAAAACAAAGCTATATTGTATAGTAAGATGCTATGCTGAGCATTTGTTGGCTGTTACTTTGCTTCCCAGTCCTTAGAAAAAAATAATTAAAATTAAAAAATGTTAACAAACTATACAAAAGTCATATACTACCATGATTTCTACAATGATATCTGAAGGACTGGACTCTGGAGTAATGACTGCTCAAATTTCAGTTTTTCCATGAAAGAAATAAATTACATTTTGAAATATATCAAAATAGAAAATGACATTTTAGATTGTAATAATATTTCACATTCTTTTCTTTTTATTAAAGTTTTTTTTTTTGCCGTTCTTTTATAACAATAGGACAGTCTAGATCTGAGAGGAAGAGAAGTGGGAGAGATGGTGGGGGGGGTGTCGGGTAAGGTCTGTGAGCTGGGATTCGAACTCGGGACGCCCGTAGTGCAATGGCGCTGTAACTTGGCACTGACTAATATTTCACAATATTACTATTTTTTCTGTATTTCTTATTAAATAAATGCAGCCTTGGTGAGTGTAAGAGACTTCTTACAAAAACATTTTTAAAAAATGTATCAAACTTTTCAATGCTGGTGTAAATTTATATTTGTCTGTGCAAATTTCAAGCATCTAAGCAAAAGCGTTTAGTTTAAAAAGCTATCAAGAACTTTATGTATAACCCTAAAACTTAATTTTTTGCGCTTTTGCTTTTCAGTTTTTCCCCAGCATGGTGCCCTCAAATGGTAAGAGTGAAATCACTCTTTGCGGCTGGAACTTCCAGTCATCTTTCCGACCTGCTATCACTCAAACCTCTCACCAGGTTTACGTGGGAAAAAGTAGCTGCACTGTTATACCAGAAAAAAGCAGTAGCTCCCAGTAAGTAACACACACATTGTAGTTTCTCCACAAAAAAAAAAAAAGAAGATAAATACAGAACAGTTCTTTCCTACTGAAACAGGAAGTTGTGGCAGATGCATATTAAAGAGAGAGATTTTTGTCATTTTTCCACCCAAAAATATTCAATACCCTTTAGTTTATGTTACAGATAACCTTTGTAACCTCACACATACATATGTGCTCATCAGTGTTATTTTATATACTATTATAGTATTTATTCATATTTTGAATTAGCTTTTATTTTTTTATTTTCAGTTTTTAATAGTAATTTTAGTTTAAGTTTTAGTACGTATAGTCATTTTATTAGGCTTTTTTATCTATCATTTATATTCTATTTTATGTCGGGTTCATTTCAATGAACAAAACCAATTTTGAATAGTTTTGGTTAACAATAACAACATAAATGTATTTATAAATGTAATTTTTCATTCTTCACTAAGGCTGGTGTGTAGGATTGATGGTGAGGTGTCAGGCCTGGAGCGAACTGTTGATATAACAATACAAGTGGATGAAAAGAGCGTGGAAAGTGGATACTTCATCTCTGGGAAGGCTAGCATACAAGGCTTCAGTTTTGTGGTAATGAGAAAAACATTCTCAATCTTTAATTACCTAACTTAAATATGGTTTAACACATGGATAGGGTATTAAGAAATATTGGATTGTGGTACTGCTGCTGATGAACTGGATAAATGAAAGTTTTGAAAATGAAAATTTCCTTTGTAGTATTTTGCCATTTTAGATTGATAACGCTCTTATCATACCTCCTATCTCCCATAAGACCCCAGAAATCACAGATATCAGTCCAGGCTTAGGACCTAAGATTGGAGGAACCCTGATCACCCTGTCAGGAAAATATCTGGATGCTGGTGGAAGCAGAACGGTCAGCCTTGGAGACAGAATTTGCCCTGTTCAAAGGTTATTGTGCCAGGTTACGAAATTCACTGTTTAAGAGTTATAAGTGAAGGTTTAGAAATATAAGAGTGCCAGTCTAGTACAGTGTTTCCCAACCGGGGTGCCGCGGCACCCTGGGGTGCCGTCTGTCGAGAGCAGGGGTGCCGTGTAAAAAAATCATTTTTTAATATTTTAAAATTGATTAAAAAAAAAAAGCATCTATTATATAATATCCATTTCTGATGTCGCCAATAATTAGAGATGCACCGAAATTTCGGCTGCCGAATTAGTTCACCGCTCAGGTTTCACTTTCACGTGGTGTGACGCTCTGTGTATTATTCCGCTCTATGCGTGTGCGCTCCGCTCAGCTCCACTCACACCGTTCATGCGAATCGGAACAGCAAAGTCCACTCAAAAATTGAGCCGACAGGAAACATCCATTGTTTGTAACCACTGAGCTTTGAGTATTTTCCTACTGTTGTTTCTCCAGCATCTCCAGCGATGGGACGTCTGTTGTTTGTAGGTCTGAAGGTGCTGAGGAGACTTCAGAGGTAGATGTAAAGGTTTTAATTGATGAATCAACTATTTCAGCCACAAAAAAGTTCAGATATGTGGTGAATCCTGAGGTGACGACTGTGAAGCCCAACTGTGGTTTTAGAAGGTGAGTCAAACCATTCAGTTTTTTTTATTTACTTTTAAATTGAGTCTTTAAAAGTAAATTTATAAATTTTTTACTATGTATTTTTTGGGGTCCTGCTACAATGAAGAGGATCAAAAATCACTATCATCGGGCAGAACCTGGACTCCGTTTCCCAAGCCGTAATTATCTACAAAGGCAGCAACACAACACCTGTGCAAACCGTAGGACTCATTTGTATTTTGAAGAGCCATGTTTAAATGTTTTAATTGTTTTAAATGTTGCCACTTATTGGATGCTGTACCTTAGGTGTGTGTTAGTCAAGGGAATCCCAACCAGATGGAGTGTACAAGCCCAGTATGTGAGGAGTCAACGGGAATCCTCTCTGTGGATCTGGATGGAGCCAAGGAACTCCTGCCTCAGACATTTACCTGCCATGCTAATGGAGAACCCATCCCATTTGAAACAGAAGGTCATGTGCTTGAGCTCAGCCCAGGACAGGACAAAGTCTCACTGCATGTACGTCTCAGTGGTTGCATATATTGTGTGGTTATATAGTCTCGTATATGGTCTGACCAGGCCACATGTCTTCACATGCTGTTTATGTAAAATATTTATATATAATATGTACAGGTGCATCTCAATAAATTAGAATGTCGTGGAAAAGTTCATTTATTTCAGTAATTCAACTCAAATTGTGAAACTCGTGTATTAAATAAATTCAATGCACACAGACTGAAGTAGTTTAAGTCTTTGGTTCTTTTAATTGTGATGATTTTGGCTCACATTTAACAAAAACCCACCAATTCACTATCTCAACAAATTAGAATACTTAATAACAAAATTTCTTGGTAAATGGGTGCAGTGACAAAAAACACAATGGAGCAACACCAGCAGATGACATTGCACCCCAAATCATCACAGACTGTGGAAACTTAACACTGAGTTGAATTACTGAAATAAATGAACTTTTCCACGACATTCTAATTTATTGAGATGCACCTGTATGTTATATACATATTATAAACACTACTGGTCAAAAGTTGTAGAATAATTATTCCAAAAAGTGGAATAATTAAGTTTTTTTTATGTTTTTTAAATAAATCTCTTATGTTCACCAAGGCTGCATTTAGTGATAGGATGTGATAGGATGAAATATTATTACAATTTAAATAACTGTTTTCAATGTTAATATATTTCAAAATGTAATTTATTTGCAATATTATTTGAATTTTTTTTCTCATCACATAAAGCATTTTTTTTTGGCTAGAATACATAAAATAGACAGACATAAAAAATAAAAACAACACAATGAATGATTTACTAAATTTAAATTATGACTAAAATTATGACATTCCAGATGTATTGTATCATAATCTAATCACATTTTTTATTCCAGCACAAAAAACTAGCCCTGGTGTCTGATTGCATGAAAATCATTATGACAATTAATGGAGTGGATTGCAAAGCTACAGTTCTGGACAATGAGGTCACCTGCAGGATCCCCAAAAATCTGACTATCCCTAGCCAGGGGGTGCCAGTTAAGGTCAGAGTCTGTCTATTGAATTCAGCTTTGATAAGTTCAAGTTGGCTCTGCATCTGTCATTCATGATGTGCTGCTCTGTCACGTGTGTTTCGCAGCTGTTAGTGAACGGAGAAGAATATGACATTGGTGTAGTAGTAACTACAAACAGCAATTTTATTGTGGGCATGGTGCTGTGCATCTTGGCTGCAATTGGCGTGGGAGCAGCTCTGGCTTACGTAGCCATGGCAAGAGAGCGCAAGAAAAGGAAATGTAAGTGCGTTCTGTCAAAATTACTCAAATATCTCCAAAATTAAATGATTATTTAATGTTGTAAAAATATTTTGTAACTATTATACTTTATAGCATATGTTTTAAAATATATGGAAAATATTTGCTTTTTATTATGATGATTTCTGACCATTTTAGAAAGCAGAATTTAAAAAATGGTGAATGTGCATGTAAAAAAATATTTGTTTGGTTAGCAGCTGCGCTTGCTCAGGTTCGACTATCGCTGCATTCAACTCACACTGCGGTGGAGAATTATGACAGATCACCTGATGGTGACTACAGAAGAGGTGAGACAACCTAAAATCCTGATCCTGAAGTTTTTTTTTTAAACATTTGAGACGTTCCTATAATTTAAAGAGTATGAAGCCCAACTTGGTACATTGTATCTTCATAAAGAGCATCCATTCTTTAATAAACATGAACTGTGCGTCCTGTAGGTCTGACGGTTTCTCCATTCCAAGGCTCGAGCACAACATTCTCCAGTCTGCCGTATGCTGGGACAATGGACTCTGCAGTAGCTCCTTTGATTCAATCTCAGGCAATCTCAATGTCCGCTCTCCGGCCAGATCTGTTGGAGGAGGTGAAGAATGTTTTGATCCCACATAATAAGGTTAAAATCCAGCATGACCAAATCATCGGCAAAGGTACATATTTTAGGGCAACGGCAATCCATCTGGATTTGCTACATTGCTTTTTCTCTTTCTTATAGTGCATTCTCTTTCTATTCCACACTCGCATATTTCTCAAATCTTTCTCAGGTCATTTTGGAACTGTGTATCATGGATATCTTACTGATAGTGATGAAAAAGAGACCCACTGTGCTGTCAAATCATTGAATAGTAAGTAAATTAATACTGTTAAATAGGGGTACACTAATAATAAACTTGTGGATGATACAATAAGCTGATAAATATTTTGTTATTTGTTTCATTATGTTACGGCAAATAACATAATAAAGAATAACAATCAAAATAAACTGAAAATAAACATAAAAAATTTAAATCTATCATTTAAAATTTTACAAGTGAAATTAGGCATTGGAATATACAGAACAAAAAAAATATCATTTTGAAATTACAGTATTTTATGTTAGAGTTTACTTGCATACAGCATTGTGATACCCAGCCATTATGGGGAAAAAACAGGAAATATGTTTTTCTTAATTTTTATTGAAAGGGATCACTGATCTGGAGGAGGTGGAGCAGTTTTTAAGAGAAGGAATCTTTATGAAGGCCTTCCACCACCCTCATGTCCTGTCCCTCTTGGGCATTGTGCTTCCCAGTGATGGACTTCCCCTGGTGATCCTGCCATACATGAAACACGGAGACCTTCGGCATTTTATCCGCTCTGCACAGAGGGTAAGCACATTCATTTTATACCATACTACAAATCGATCTCTTGCGTCTCTGGATCAACATAGCCCTGACCGAATCCTAATCCCTATCTTAACCATCAGAAATGATAGGTTGATGACTCAAACCCCTTGCCCCATCGTAAGCCTTATCATAACCATAATTTGACATAATTTCTCATAATTGTCACGGTGCGGTAAAGGAACACACCGTGTAAACAGGGGCCTGGGTCCAAATGCAGGCTTTTATTAACTGCAGGGGAAAACAAAGTAAAAACCAAAACAGAACACAAACAGATCTGAGAATCCGACACAGGCTCGAAACAGAAAACGGACTCCGACACAATACGGACACGTAGAGCTTCCACCGGAGCTTTGAGAGCGGACACCGCCGCCTCGGGGGAACTGCGAGCGAACACCGCCGCCTCTGGAGCCTCGTGAGCGGGTACCGCCGCCTCGGGAGGATCGTGAGCGGGCACCGCCGCCTCGGGGGAACTGAGAGCGGACACCGC
>NW_015652130.1:98047-99298 GCF_001515625.1 Sinocyclocheilus rhinocerous
GCCTCGGGGGAAGTGCGAGCGGCCACCGCCGCTTCCGGAGCTTTGAGAGCGGACACCGCCGCCTCGGGGGAATTGCGAGCGGGCACCGCCGCCTCGGGAGGATCGTGAGCGGGCACCGCTGCTTCGAGAACATCGTGAGTGGGCTCCGCAGCCTCGGGAGGATCGTGAGCGGGCACCGCCGCCTCGGGAGGATCGTGAGCGGGCTCCGCAGCCTCGGAGGAACTGTGGGCGGACACCGCTGCCTCAGGGACTCTGCGAGCAGACCACGCCGCTCGCACCGACATCAGCGGAGGTTCCTGCACGCTGCGAACCAGCCCGCGATGCTCCAGGAACGGGCGTGAGGTACTGGGTGCAGCAGACGAGGCCTCTGACGACCCTGGGATTGCCGCGGCGCGGTAAAGGAACACACCGTGTAAACAGGGGTCTGGGTCCAAATGCAGGCTTTTATTAACTGCAGGGGAAAACAAAGTAAAAACCAAAACAGAACACAAACAGATCTGAGAATCCGACACAGGCTCGAAACAGAAAGCTGACTCTGACACAATACGGCCACGTAGAGCTTGCATCAGTTCCGTAACAACACTTATCACAACTAATAATCCGCCCAGAGAGGCGTGGGGAAGGCGTATAAATAGCCCTCAGGATGGGCAACAGCTGTGTGTGTGTGAGTGTGTGCACAGGTGTGTGGAGTCAAGGTAACGGAGTCCGGGAGGATGGGAAGTGGCGACCTCTGGTGGTGAGAGGGAGAACACCAGACCCAGACCCCTGACAATAATAACATGATTTTTAATTTTTAATAGATACTGCTACGGACTCTTAAAATCACAAGACCAGTCTTTTCATATATGCTGTTTTCTGTAGATTCATGAATTTGTAGCACACCTGCTATCCAATAATCGCAATAAGCTTTGTTACTTTGAATATGAAAGAAAGTCTCAGCTTTAAAATTGTCAATTTTATCACACGATCCAATCATCTTTTCCTACATACTAGGGATGTAACGGTATGAAAATTTCATATCACGATTATAGTGATCAAAGTTATCACGGTTATCAATATTATCATGGTTTTGTTAAAATTTGATTAAAATGTTCAAAAAGAACTAATACACACACTGAAAACATTTCAATAACTTTTATATTTGAAAATCAACAAACAACAAACACAATTAGCAGCTGTATGCACTTTTTTTTTAGCATAAACATTAAATTAACATTAACATGAAGCCCTAATAATAATAATAAATCACTT
>NW_015652130.1:99714-104569 GCF_001515625.1 Sinocyclocheilus rhinocerous
TGTCACGGCGCGGTAAAGGAACACACCGTGTAAACAGGGGTCTGGGTCCAAGTGCAGGCTTTTATTAACTAAAACAGAAAACAAACAGAGCTAAGACTCTGACACACATGCTTGAAACAGAAAACGGACTCTGACACAATACGGCCACGTAGAGCTTGCATCAGTCCCGTAACAACACTTATCACAACTAATAATCCGCCCAGAGAGGCGTGGGGAAGGCGTATAAATAGCCCTCAGGATGGGCAACAGCTGTGTGTGTGTGAGTGTGTGCACAGGTGTGTGGAGTCAAGGTAACGGAGTCCGGGAGGATGGGAAGTGGCGACCTCTGGTGGTGAGAGGGAGAACACCAGACCCAGACCCCTGACAATAATAACATGATTTTTAATTTTTAATAGATACTGCTACGGACTCTTAAAATCACAAGACCAGTCTTTTCATATATGCTGTTTTCTGTAGATTCATGAATTTGTAGCACACCTGCTATCCAATAATCGCAATAAGCTTTGTTACTTTGAATATGAAAGAAAGTCTCAGCTTTAAAATTGTCAATTTTATCACACGATCCAATCATCTTTTCCTACATACTAGGGATGTAACGGTATGAAAATTTCATATCACGATTATAGTGATCAAAGTTATCACGGTTATCAATATTATCATGGTTTTGTTAAAATTTGATTAAAATGTTCAAAAAGAACTAATACACACACTGAAAACATTTCAATAACTTTTATATTTGAAAATCAACAAACAACAAATACAATTAGCAGCTATATGCACTTTTTTTAGCATAAACATTAAATTAACATTAACATGAAGCCCTAATAATAATAATAATAATAATAAATCACTTATATATATATATATATATTTCTGTTTGTGATCATGTGATCTTCGGTTAGGAGATCTTGTGATGCTTTTTAAAGCAAAGTTGGGGTTGATTTCGAGTTCACATACAAACATAAGTAGAATGGGCTAATTAAATTTGTCTATTTTAATGTAAGACAACATATTTTTCGTCAGTGATAGAAATATGATTTAAGACGGTAGTGTAAGCAAGTTTAGTTTGAAAACGTTTAATAGTAAATAAGACACAATTAGACAATATTTTAATAAAATTATAATAATAATAATAAATATTTATTTGCAACAACTGATGGAGTACTGAATGCTGCACGCACGCGCAGCGTTGTCAAGGTAACATTTGGTCAGTCATTCCCTTCGCCAAGGGAGTTTCAAACGCTTATACGAGACAGTAATGCCCTGCACCCTTCCAAGAACACACTTCAAGGGCTCTGCCCTTCGAAGGGAGTAGGGCATAGGGATGCTCACTTCTGTTTGGAATTCGCCCCATGTCTCTTGTATCACCGCAGAGGCTCAGCGCGCTCTCTCTCGTTTCATTCAAATGCAGCTTGCCGTCTTGCGTCTCAGTTTTTGATTGTATTGAAAATGAAATTAGAGGAATTTAGTATTAATACTACTATAATTTTGCTTTAGTGATCATATTGTCCTGACTATTGTTTTGTACACTGTTCATAATGGATTTATAAACGGGTAATATTTTAAAACATTAATCTCAATTCAATATTTCATGTCTCCGTATTTATATATTATTATAGGTAAACAAAAAAAATCTGTTTAATAAGTTAACTATGAATATACAATACATTATCCCTTAAATGTCAACCTTAATAGTTTGAACGTTCGTTCTTTTGGCTCAAAGCCACTTGCTGGGAACTTTTCTTCGCGGAAGCTTTGCGTTAATTACAAGTGAGATAACGAAATATTTAATCTCTAATCAATATTTTTTGTCCAATTATTTGCCCAGTTAGTTTTGGTATTGAGGTAAAAGTTACCTTGCATTCGCTAAAGTGGGTGGTGGTCACGAAGATGACGGAGCAAATTTGATGCGTTTCCCCCTTTTGCAGATTTTATCATGATTTATCGTAAAACCGGTAATCGTTACATCCCTACTACATACTACTAGTTATAGCACAAAATAAAAATGAATGAAACAGTACAAAACAGAACGAGTTAGTATTTGAAATATATCATGTCTCAAATAATTGCTCAAGCAATGTTTTAATCACAAAAAAATGCATCAATAAAACAGCTTGTGAACAATGTCACGTAATGTTACATTTACCTCATGTAAGACATTCTGTGACCATAGATAGCCCTCAAGAGCAGCATTTTGCTAAATATATGCACTATTTTACATATTCATTTCATTTAAAGTTAAAAATTTTGATTAATTCATTGATAATATATCAATTAAAAAATTACATTTATTTTCAGTTTTGGATTCAGTTTTCAGTCAAGTGCATCCTGAATTTTTGTCCCTGCATTTTTATTTCAGTGCATTACTAATTTTAACATTTTAATCTAGGTAAAATCATGTAAACTTACTAAACATTTGCATTGAAATGTTGTAAAAATATATCCTTCGTGTTCAGAATCCCACAGTGAAAGACCTGATTGGCTTTGGGCTTCAAGTTGCCAAAGGAATGGAGTATCTCGCAAACAAAAAATTTGTGCACAGAGACCTTGCTGCACGTAACTGCATGTAAGTAAGAGGCAACCTGAATTTTCATAATTCATCTGGTAATGTATGCATACACCAAAATGTAACAAACAGCTGTTTTGTTGTCTTATCGAAGTACAGTGTGTATAGACACAACATATCTAACAAATGTAATGAAACTGCTTTTCCTAGGCTGGATGAGTCGTTTACAGTGAAGGTGGCTGACTTTGGAATGGCACGTGACGTCTATGATAAGGAATACTACAGCGTCAAGGACAGCAAGAAAGCAAAGCTGCCAGTCAAATGGATGGCTTTAGAAAGCCTGCAGACACAGAAATTCACCACCAAATCAGATGTGGTAAGTTTAAATATGGAAAATCCTTTCAAAACATTTCAAGAATAACGGTATGTATCCAATAGAGGAATTTCTATTTCAGCAGCTAGGTATGATTCTACATTCTATATGTAACATGTATTTTATTCCCTCTAGTGGTCTTTCGGAGTGTTGATGTGGGAGCTGATGACGAGAGGGGCCAGTCCGTATCCTGATGTGGACCCTTATGACATTACAACATATCTAATGCAGGGCCGTCGACTGCTACAGCCACAATACTGCTTGGATTCCCTGTATGATTTTTTATATTTACCTGCCTTTTATTTGTGAAGGGGTCATATCATGAAGAATCAAATTATCTTTGGCTTTTTAATATTTATGTTATGAAAATATGTGTTTTAAAGTGTCTTTTTTATTGATGTAACTGTCCACATTTACATGTCAGCAACACCTATTTTGCATTCAGAAAATCACAAATCAAGTAGTAAAGCAGGATAAATATATTATTAATGTTGTTGTTGTCAAAATATTAAATTAAACAGTCTTGAGAAAGTATATACTTTTTGGATGGAAAACTTTTACTGACATTATAAGTAGATCACAAGAAAGAAAAAAACTAAATAACTGAATATAATAATAATAATAATAAACAATATGATCCCTTTAAAAACATTTTTTAGAAACAGCTGTGAAAACCCAACAGAAACACTTAGATTTACATATAGCTTCATAATTGGCTATAGACTAAAAGACCATAAAGAATAATGAATCATTTTGGATTCTGTATTATAGGTGGTCCATCATGCTGCAGTGCTGGAATCCTGAGCTTGAGAAGAGACCAAGTTTCCCTAGTCTCGTGAAAGTCATTCAAGACATCCACTACAGCCTAGAGGGGGAACATTACGTCAACCTCCAGATCACCTATGTGAATCTGGACCAGCCCCGGCCCTACCACCCACTCTCTCCGGCCCCACCTTCTTCTGAACATTCAGACCAGTCCTGACCCTGGTCTCAAATGAAATAAGCCTGAGCTGCGTTCATCCTGTGGATTCAGCGGCTCATATGGTCCTGTGAAGTGTGGGAACCTAAAAGCATGCACTGAAGATGATCTGCTGTATTTGGAGAATCCCAATGTGTGTCAAACTGAATGTACATTCCTTGTGTGTGATGGTCATGCAGCATGCTTTTGTGACGTTTGTGCATGGTGTTAGTTGCATGGCCAAACTGGTGTCACATCTTTGGGATTTTAACATTTTTGGCGGCAAGTGCACTTTTCAAATGAATTTTAAATGTTAAACTTTTTTTTTAAATAAATGCAAGAATGTTGTTTTTATACTTTGATGACAACTGAATGACAACTGAAAATCATTTGTTATTGCTCATACTATAGTATAACACTGTGTTCTATCCAGGTACAAAGCGGCAAAATTCCAGTGACCAAACCATTTTTATGTCCACTCTGCCAGTGAAAATGTCACCCTCTCTTAGTCAGTGTTTGATGTTTAATATACATGGGGAGTAGGTTTTGGTCCAATAGGCTTTTAGTGGGAGCAGGGCTACCAGCACATTGCTGCAGAAATATAAACCAAGTGATTTACACAATGTAACAATGTAAGAGATAGCTTTTGTCATGTTGTGCCTGGTTAGGACACGTGGTTTCTTAAAGGCTGTGTGACAAAGAGTGATATAATTACTTGAAAAATGGTTTGATCAGTTTCATTTTACCTTTTTCCCAATGTAAATAAAGAGTTAAAAAACCAAGGTCTGAATTTGACATGATCAATGAGCAGTTGACAAGCTGCTTGATATCATGATGTCAAGCAGTGATGTAATACACCATCTAAAACTAATTTAAACTGTATTTTCAAATGATTACGTAATTATGTGAATAATTGAGGATAATGTACCAGCAAAATCTACAAGTAAGTTATGATTTTATTTTCATTGTAGAAATTTTAAATGCGATGATTTTTTGCATATGCCAGCTGGTGCACAAG
>NW_015652130.1:104611-111045 GCF_001515625.1 Sinocyclocheilus rhinocerous
ACATTAAATTCATTTTCATACACGAATGTGTTTGTACGTGCACCTCAACTAAAGGGCGGGTTTCTGTGAGAAGTGAATAGCAAAACTGGATTTTAAAACGTAATATTGTTTTTTATGTTTATACTGAAATAAGTTAACCTATTGCATTTATATACTCGTATCGTATGCTATATGTTTATGGCTTAATTGCGACTCAGATGCTCCACTTTTTACTGCGGTAGAAAAGCTGCAGTCGGTTAATTAAGGAAATCGCGCCTCGATTGAACTTTTGTCGTGTCAAATGTGTCGTTTTGGACGTCGCCATCTTTGATATTTACTTGAGTCACTGTCGCTATGGTTACGAGCAATAGCCACAAATAGAACAGATTCATACTTGAACGTTCTGCTACTTTTATGATGTCATGGACTTGAACAGCAGTTTTGTAGTCGCTTTGGGTCATGTGTTTGACTAGGACGAACAAGATATGTTAATGTAGGTAAATCTCTATAAAAATACATTCATACATCGAAAATTATCGACTTGTTCAAGTTAATTCCACAAGATAATTTTTCTGAAAAGAATCTTTTAAACGTTCTTTGTTTCTTTCCATCTTCATGTCACTGCCATGAATGTTAAGAGTGGCAACAAAGACAGCAATAAAAGGTTAGCTAATTTTGAATTTACAAAAAAATCTGAATGTGTAGCTTATGAATACATTAAAACTGTAGTAACTGTAGTCACTGTATTTCTCTGTTTCTTTACATGATTCTTTCCAACATGCCACGGTCTGACTCTGAGCCATCACAATGGCAAACATGGTAATACATCAAACTGTTAACTTGTGTTAAAGTGCAGCATGATCCTCCACTTTTCATGACTATAAAATCTCATTAAAATGGTGAAAAACTAGACATGGACACTATCTACTGTATTAAAGAAAGTCTTTAACAAAAATAGTTGATTGTACTAAAAAAATAAGTCACCTAGGCCTCTCAGGCTATTGAATAATGTTACCTAACATGCAAATGGCTACTTAGCTATTATTGTTTTTAGCAGTCGGTCCTTTATCAGCTCAGACACCTAGCTGTGACAGTGTTCGGATAATACATTCTTCTATAGGAATTCAGGGCATGTACTTGAAAGGATTAAATTTCCTCGTCACTGGAGGTCAGTATATACCTACTGTAGATTCTTTTCCACATGTAACGTTAGTATTGCTAGCATCAGTAGGTTGTGTTGAGGTTTGTCCACTGGTGGACTGCAGTGAGTCGTGGTTGTCACATCGGGGAAAAAAATGCAACACCTAAATGCCAGTGTCATGAAATGCTGAGTCAATGATGCTTTTCAGTCTGACTGCTTGTCTTGATCTCATTAAAGTCTGCTTAAATTTACATTTAAATTATATAGGAGAAAGCTAGAATTTACAAGTGAGAATTAAAGTCAACATGAAATAAAAATTGCAACAATACACTTAATATAACAAAATATAAATGCAATAATATATCTGAAAACAAGCATCACCACTGAAATACATCAAGATGCTCTAAAGTGGGAAGTTGAGCCTTCACAACCTGTCATGAAGCCTCCTTGCATTTATGTCTGGCTCAGTTCTGTTACGAAATTTCTACTTGTCAAGATCCAAACAACTTCTGATGGATAAAAAAAAAAAAATCTAATATGTCCTACTGATGTTTTAAAGTAAAACGGGTTACCAGTGCCATTTCATGTTCCAACAAACTGAAACACGTTACTTCAAGTAGAGTTCAGCTCCCAAGGAAGTTACATGATGCAGATACCAAAACATACATCTAGAAATATATACCGATATAACTTCTCAGAAAACTTTGATTGCATTGCTACCAACTGTCCTTCAACTAAACTCACCTTGAAGACACTGTGCATTTAACTCTCACTGTTTCCATAGCACTCGGCCTTTGTTAGCAACCCAGTCTGTTTGAGCAGAGCTTTGCAAGGGTGAGAGAAAGAGAGGGAGAGGTGAGGGCTAGAAGTGAATAATGGAGGGCTGCTACTGTTCAATGATCTTGTTAGTGGTGGGATTCTGGAACAGTCGCATATGACGGAGCTACGTGTAGCAACGGCTCGCTATAAAGCAGAATCCTTCAGACGTAGATGGTTCGTTGAGCGGTAATCCAGTTCACATTGTTTGTCTTCACTGAAAGAGCGGGATAGGAGAGAGACAGAGTCTTGTCACGATTTTTATGGGTGATTTTAGTTATTTTCAAAAGCACTTCTCAATTTTTTCTTTGTGTATCGCGAATGATACCAACTTATGTAAAAGAACACTCTAGAAAATGCTGGGTGCTGGGTGAAAAATGGACAAACCCAGCAGCTGGGTTGTTTTGACCCAGCGAATGGGTTAAATGTTTAACCCAACCTTCTAGGTAGTTTTATAACTCAACTATTGTTTAAAAATTATTATATGGCTAGTTTAAAATGAACCCAAAATAGGTTGTAAATTAAAAAATTAGACACATAATTACTAGAGGCACCAGCAATAATAAAAAGGTGAACATTTATTAATAAGCAATTTAAAAAATGTTTATTTAATTATTTATTCAACTATAAGTATATTGAACATATTAGTAAATGTTTATTTCCAACCTATTTTGGGTTCATTTTCAGCAAGAAATATAGTTTTTTTTAAGCAATAGTTGAGTTCAATAAAACTACCCAAAAGGTTGGGTTAAACATTTAACACAACCGCTAGCTCAAAAAAACCCAAACGGTGAAGTGTGGTATTGCTTTTCTAAGCAATCAAACCTAAAAAAAATCCCATAAACGTATTAAAAAGAGTCAAGCATATCTAGGGACCGAACTAGTGTATATCAGAGATACAGGGATCGAGCCAAAGTAACACACCACCTAGTAACCAGCCAAACAACTAACAACCCTGTAGCAACATGTCCATGTCTCATTAATTGGTGTGCTTATATTTTGAAGTTTAGTTTCTTGCTCTTGTCTTGTCTGTTAATGATTCCTCCATTGATTGTTCAGTTGTTGTTGGTCTTTGTACATATCTGTGTCCAAAACCGGAACAATTCTGCTTATGCAGACAGTACAGAGGTGTATACTGTATACTATGAGAGTGCTGAATTAAAGGGATAGTTCACCCAAAAATGAACATTTTGCCATAATTTATTCACCATCGTGTCTTTCCAAACCTGTATGAGTTTCTTTCTTATGTTGAACATAAAAGAAGATATTTTGCAGAATGCTGGTAATCAAACAGTTGATGGCCCTCATTGACTTCCATAGTATTTCTTTCCCCTAATATGGAAGTCAATGGGGACCAACAACTGCTTGGTTCTTCAAAATATCTTATTTTTTAAAGGACGTACTCTGACTTCGTGCTCTGCATTTAACCCATCCAAGTGGGCACACACAGCAGTGAGTAGTGAACAAACACACACACACACACACACACGCACCCAAAGCAGTATGCAGCCATTTTTGCTGTGGCGCCCAGGGAGCAGTTGGGGGTTCAGTGCCTTGCTCAAGGGTCCTACAATCCCTGCCGATACCGAGACTCGAATTTGCAACCTTTGGGTTATAAGGCCCACTCTCTAACCACTAGGCCATGACTCCTCCCCAGTGTATTGTTTTGTGTTCAACATAGTTGCTTCTCTAGTAAAATCATACCACTGACAGGAAATATCTAGTGTAAATTCAGATTCTATGAAAATATAACTAAAAATCTGTCCAGTGAACCATCCAGTCAGTCTTTCTACAACTGTGCTCTATTTGTGGATTGTTTTCAATCCTTCTCGAGACCAGAGCGTTTTTTCTTTTTTTCAGCAGAGTGCTGGTGTCTTTAGGAAGCTCAGGATGGGGAGGATGTTTCAGACGTCAGAGCTACAGCAGACACCTGTCATCTATTGGACACTGTGTTTTTCCTCAGCAGCTTTGAAGCTTATCTGTACGTGTACTGTATGTGTGTGTTTGTGCTTTGCCAAAATGTTCTACACAAAAAAATTAACAACAGAGCCACTGGAAAATAATATATTACGGAATCACTTTCTGTTTAGAGGGTGTGATTCAATCCTCTATGACTTTATAGTTATATTTTCAACCTTTCCTTCTGCCTTTATTGGAGTGGAGAAAGAGGAACGAATTGTGAACAATTTTTCATTTGATTTTATTTGTTGGTATTTAATTTGTTGTTGATTTTAATGCCTTTCATTTTTGCTATACATTTTAGTATTTATGTATCTTGGCTATACAAGCTCTACCATGAACTCAAAAGTCACGATTTTGTGCATTCATGCTTTACCCTAACATCTTATTTTCTGTATTCAGTTTGAAGTTCAGCCTTGAGCCTGTGCGTTTCCAGCAATCAAGACTGCAGTGCATTCTTCCATCCTCCTTCCACTGCTCCTCTGCATTGTCGCAAAACATCTAGCGAGATTATGTAAAGTCTCTCTCAGGTCACAAGGGTACAGATTGCTATTCACATGAATGCTGTTGGTTGAATATGTCTGTGGATGGGAATTAATTGAAAAATGGTTGCCATGCCATGAAAAGCATTTTTTTTTTCTCACAGACCCAAGGCCACATACAGCATTGGAGTGATTGTTAAGGTAAGCCGTTTGGATCTCTGCAGATCACATTGAGAGCGACAAAATGTTCTGTTAGGAAAGAAAGTATGAGGTCTTTGGGTCAAAACTTTCTTAATCAGCACTTAGATTTGTTTTAAAATATTACAATTGTTGTAAATTGTGTACATTTGCTAATTTTTTGGATTTCTGGCAGTTGACATTCATATGAATATAATTTTAGCTTTTCTGCTTATATGTGATTTATACTGTATGTAGTCTAGTTCTATCTATATAGGAATTAACTTTAACTTTACTTGAAAACACTAAATACAATTAAGTATAGACTATGGGGAAATTTGAAAGGAAACTATTGATGTAATTTCAGCTGCTACCACACTATGAAGTGAACGCTATAGGCAGTCCATACTACTCCAGGGAGACCAAATAGGTTTGCTAAATAATTATTTCACTGACAATTTCAGGCCATTTTCTATCAATTTCCTCATTGCAGCTATTTGATAGGTTTTATTCAGGCTGTATTAAGCCAGAATTGTTTTAATGGGCTCATGTCATTAGAAATAAAATTTATTTTGCGATAAAAGAGCTTGATATGCTATAAAAACCGTTTCTAAACTGTTTTCGGATATTGAGCTAATGAAGCACAAGATAAGATTGCATTGTTTTCAGATTTCATTGCTGATTTGAAATGTTATCAAAGAATAATCTTGACAGATTTTTGTTGTTGTTGTTGTCATTTCCCATTCACATAGCCAGGAGTTGTACCTGCATACCCTTTACCCACACAGAAAATAGCTTACCATGGCTGCTAATAAACAGACTTTTAATTCATTTCAAATTTTCATTTTTGGGTGAACTGTTCCTTTAATGGAATTTGGTAAGTAAAAACAACAGAATGACTTTGCTGTGATATGACCCCTTTAAAACTTGAAAATTCATTCTGTCATCATACTGACAGAAATGTCTGCTGACCTTTGGGTTTGACGAGTTGCAACACAACCAGCACTTCACTTGCCTCATATTGCTTGTGCAGCTCAATTAACATATGAAATATGCATCAACTCCTTTCATCTATAATTAATAACAGTACATATTCACATGATCTGCTATGCAGATCTACTTTTCTGCGTATGTACGGGGTTGCTGACGAACACAAACTATGCGCCAATGATCTGCCAGCAATTAGCAGATACTTCTGATGAAAAATGTGCACCAAAGGCTTTGGTGAACTAAATGTGTTAGACAAATTGATTATGCAACAGTTGTGTTCCCTGTGTATTTGAATGTCTAATTTCTCATTTTACAGTTTCCTCTTCATTTTTCTAATTCACAATATGCAAAGGCCTGAGAACTACACATTTCAAAAACATGTTCTTATCAAAGACTCTGACAAGTAGAAAACTCTGTGGTTATGGATAGGTAGAAAAAAGTGGTTAATGAATTGTACTGAATTGAATTTCATTTGTTTACATTTTGCTGCAAAGCCTATAATAGGCTCTTTAATGGCAGGTTCCATTGTGACAACTTACCCCATACAATGTGACAGCATGACCCCATATTGGTCAAGGTGTGTTCTGTAAACTCTATATTTTTCCTAAACAATAGCAGTGGAAAAGTTCAAAACCCTTTTGTAGCCAAAATTAGAAAATATGTGCTTATATAGAAATTGAGCTACACCGAGAAATATTATATATCACTTATAAACTTGCCTTGTTTTTGTAACATGAAATTGTACACTAAAAATGCTGGGTTAAATACAACCCAGCACTAGGTAAAATATGGACAAACCCAGCGATTGGGTTGTTTTGACCCAGTGGTTGGGTTACTGCCCATAAGGCTGGGTTAAACAACTGTTGGTTGAAAACAACCCAATCGCTGGG
>NW_015652130.1:118687-122992 GCF_001515625.1 Sinocyclocheilus rhinocerous
TCGCCGCTTGAGGGCGTCAGGAGCCGCCCCTGGAGGAGGGGGTAATGTCAGGGATTCATCACAGTCACTTCAGTCACCATCCAGGATAATCACCCGATCACAGTCACCTGAGTTCTGATCACCCGCACCTGCTGTCACCAATCAAGCCACACTACAAATACACACACATCTCAATCACTCACTGTCCGGTCTACCGTTCACTCCTATGAACTGTTCTGGACTCTCTCTACTGAATTCTCCTAGAAAGAGTTACCTTCTGTTCCTCCCGCGATCCTCCAACGACTCATTGGAATCAATCTCCAACGAAACCGGCATAAGATACTCACCATCAGAACTCGGATAAGAACCCTGGAATCATTCACTGTGTTGACACTCACCTGCCTTTACCTCACCCGTTCCATTCTTCCGCTAATCAAGTCAATAAACCATCCTGTTTTGCACTTACCTGTTGTGTCTGGCCTTGCTTTGTGACAGTAATAGCATATAGCCTATGTGATTAATTGGTATAATAATAATCACATTTTGCATTTAAATGTATTACATTGCTAATTATAAATTTTTACAATGTTAAAATTGACAGTTGTAGTAATAATAATTATAATGTCAATATTTATAGCGTATGTACGGGGTTGCTGACGAACACAAATTATGCGCCAATGATCTGCCAGCAATTAGCAGATACTTCTGATGAAAATTGTGCACCAAAGGCTTTGGTGAACTAAATGTGTTAGACAAATTGATTATGCAACAGTTGTGTTCCCTGTGTATTTGAATGTCTAATTTCTCATTTTACAGTTTCCTCTTCATTTTTCTAATTCACAATATGCAAAGGCCTGAGAACTACACATTTCAAAAACATGTTCTTATCAAAGACTCTGACAAGTAGAAAACTCTGTGGTTATGGATAGGTAGAAAAAAGTGGTTAATGAATTGTACTGAATTGAATTTCATTTGTTTACATTTTGCTGCAAAGCCTATAATAGGCTCTTTAATGGCAGGTTCCATTGTGACAACTTACCCCATACAATGTGACAGCATGACCCCATATTGGTCAAGGTGTGTTCTGTAAACTCTATATTTTTCCTAAACAATAGCAGTGGAAAAGTTCAAAACCCTTTTGTAGCCAAAATTAGAAAATATGTGCTTATATAGAAATTGAGCTACACCGAGAAATATTATATATCACTTATAAACTTGCCTTGTTTTTGTAACATGAAATTGTACACTAAAAATGCTGGGTTAAATACAACCCAGCACTAGGTAAAATATGGACAAACCCAGCGATTGGGTTGTTTTGACCCAGTGGTTGGGTTACTGCCCGGAAGGTTTGCACTTACCTGTTGTGTCTGGCCTTGCTTTGTGACAGTAATAGCATATAGCCTATGTGATTAATTGGTATAATAATAATCACATTTTGCATTTAAATGTATTACATTGCTAATTATAAATTTTTACAATGTTAAAATTGACAGTTGTAGTAATAATAATTATAATGTCAATATTTATACATATAAACAAAAATACCTAACCAGCGGTTGGGTTACATGTTTACCTTCTGGGTAGTAACCCAACTGCTGGGTCAAAACAACCCAATTGCTGGGTTTGTCCATATTTTACCCAGCACTGGGTTGTGTTTAACTCAGCATTTTTAGAGTGTTGTAATATGCTGCTTTGGTACTCAAGAAATATTTATTATTAGCATCTTATTATTATCAATATTTTTGTGGAAACCGTAATACTTTTATTTTCAGGATTCCTTGATGCATAGAAAGTTCAAAAGAACAGCATTTTTAAAATTATTTTTGTAACAGTATAAAAGTCTTAAAGTCTTTATTAATGCTGAATAAAAGTATTAATTTCTTTTTAAAGTATCTTACTGATTTAATGTGTGTATATATATATATATATATATATACAGTAGAGAGGGAGAGAGAGAGTATATAGTATAATGATATAGTAAAATGAACAAATAAAATAAATATATATGCAAAATATAAAATAAAATATATTTGTTTATATTTATTATATTTATATACTGCTACCTTTAAATGGACTATAATGGACACAGATGCTGTTCCCTGGATGGACAAAACAAAAATGATAAAGGCAAAAGTGTTTTATTTGTTCTACAGAATTTCCTTGTAACCTTCTTTCTCTTTATTCTCCTCTATTTTGCTGCAGCTATTCCAATAGAATTAAATACTAAGACAAAAGTGACATTGACAGTGTCTCTCTCTCCTTCTTTTCTGTCTTATTCTTTCTTTGGCTGTCTCCATTTGCGCTGTGTTTATAAAATCTCTTCAGTAGAAATTTTGTGGCCCGGTCTCGGGTTTTTTTTGTTGTTGCTCAAATCTGATATATTGCAGAGTTGTGCACAATACACCTGAGATAAGCATAGGAGACAGCTGCACTTTTCTGTTTCTTCTTGACAGAGGTAGTCATAGAAACCCTTTACTCTTACTTCTGAGGGCTGCTGACTAGCAGCTGTGAAAACTCTATGTGAATCTTCATTATTAATCCAACTTCATTTACCATCTGCAACTTCTAATACAACAGACCAAAGGATCCAGTATCATTGTAGATGCTCTGTTTTTTCTTCTTCTACAATTCAGCCCACAAAAATGCATTCATTCTTTTGATTAGGGTGGGTGTGATGACTTAACGTCGCTAGGCATTCACACGCTACCTCAAGGCCGTTGTTGGTGGTGCTTAGTTTATTGTTTATCGCCCATAAATTAGCTTTATTGTGCAGAGCTCATCTCGCAACACTTTATTGTGCTCTGTTGTCAATAAATTTGGATTGCTATCCATGTTTACAGGACTTATGCTTGTCATTGCAGTGGGATTTGTTTGTTATAATATACATGCATCTATTATTTTGTCAGTTTGTCAACAGAGTGGAGGCTTCCAGAATGCATTTGGGATGAAAAGAATACACTAACAGAGCTATTTTTAGTGAATCCAGTCATTGTTTTGTGTGTGACAAAGAAAGGGAGAGAAAAAGAGCAGACGGTGATATGGTCTTTCCAAGCGTTGTGCAAAGATGAAGGCAAAGGTCAAATTTAAGCCTAAAATTACAATTATGCAAAACATTTTTTAGCTGGCATCTTACAAAAGGTCAGTCTGCCTCCAAACATTTCAATGAGAGAATAGTATTAGATTAAATGGCCTTTTAAATGTAAGAAAGTGTGCTTTAAAAAGCCTTTCAGTTACGTTTTAAACAGTTTCACAAACATTGGTCTTGCTGAAGCAGTACCATTCTTTTTCTCTTTTTTATGCTGTAATGTTTTCAACAATCTGCTGCGTTTATGTAATGTCATAAACTGCAAGCTGAGACAAGCAAACAAATGAGACACAGCAAAACAAATAACAGACAGCAAGACTCAACATGTTTGAAATTAATCAGTTTGTATTCTTGCTATTGTGCATATCCAGCATAATAGATAGTTGGCTAAGTACATGAACAGATGCTGGGAAATCTGTTTGCCCAATAACTGTTAAAGGGGTCATATGATGCCCATTTTCCACAAGTTGATATGATTCTTTAGGGTCTTAATGAAAAGTCTGTAACATAGTTTGGTGTTGAAACTTGCTAATTAGCACATTATTAGGAAAGGCGATGTGCAAAGATTCATTGCAAAACATTATACTCACTGTAGATAAGGCTGGGTCATGAATGATTCGCGTGAACATAGACACATTTAAGCAGATCGGGGGAGCATTCCCTTCAGAAACAAACGAAATCCACTGCGAGTTCAGCGGCTCAGATGTCGGGAGTAAATGACGACTGCTATGTTCATTATTACATCCAACAACAGAACACCTCGAGTAATGGAATATAATTACAGGATTTTTTGTGATTATGCTATAGCGTTAATGTAGCTATAAAGTAAATGTTTTTCATACAAACACGTAGAAACCATATAGTAAACCATATACATTTTACCATGCATTGAGGTGCTATATGTGTGGTTTTAACTGTGGTTATCATAATCTAAATGTAAGCTATTATGGAAGACCATGGTTAATAATAAAAAATAAAATAAAAAATAAAAAAATAAAATAAAATTTGAACAGTCAAAATTTGTTCAAAATTTCGCCATATAGAAGTGAGGTTGTTACAGATTACTGTTTTTGATAATGGAAAAGAGTAAAGAATTCAAAAATGTGAAATTTTTGTCATCCTCTGACCACAAAGAGAAGTTTAAACCCACATTTAACAGTCTGGTTTCTACAACTTTCACTTACGAGCAAAAATCTGCCTTTAAACTTGAAAGAAATAAAGATTTGAAATTTATCGTTATA
>NW_015652130.1:123947-149615 GCF_001515625.1 Sinocyclocheilus rhinocerous
TTAAAATGACGTTTTGGAACTAGCAAAAGAGGCGTTGGATGAGATGCGGAAGAAATAATCCTACTCACAATAGCGATTTAAGTACAAAAACCGGACAAATCCCTTTAAATATATCATCTGATCGATGTCTTGAGGTGTGGTAACCGTAGTATAAGCTGAATAATTGACTCCGGGCCGTTGAATTATTAGAAAAATAATGCACACCCGAGGTGTAACGGCCACGACGCGAATATTTTTCTAATAATTCAACGGCCCGTCGTCAATTATTCCTTACATAATGTATTGTTTTTGAATGATCTTCATTAGGGTTTTTTTTTTCAGCCAATGTTAACATATATGTGTAAAATTTGATTAAATGATCAACATATTTTGCTTTTAATTCTATTGCATTTGTAAACTAATTGAAAGTTCTAATAATTTTTATTGCAGATATGTAGATGTGCAGATGTACACAGTACACACACACACACACACACACACACACACACACAAAACACTCATCTTCCAAGGAGCCTGATTTGGTTTCTGTGCTTATCACCATGGCAACCTAGCTTTGACACTGAATATGTTGGATGGCCAACAGAATTCTTTAGAAAATCACGTTGCTGTATCAATTGATTTCAAATTTTTTCAGAAAACATATATTTGCTTTATTGTGAGTTTGTGCCGAGAAGAACCAGAGAACCGTCAATGCTTGGAATCAAAATGCCAGCTAACTCTCAACACTAACTGGAAGTGACAAATCACAAGACCAAAATATATTACATTCAAACACATTTAATGCAAAATGTGTCATGTTAATGTTATAGAACTAGTGGTCTTATCATCAGATTTAAGGGAGTGGTGTGTAAAGGTAGCACTGTATGAAACAACATTATTAAACATTTACAGTCTGCAGAGAGACCAGCTACATTTCACAGACTGGACAGAAGCGCTTGAAATGAAAATTCAATGCACACACTCTCTCTCAATGTCCCTCATACGTTGCTTTCACTCATTCAATAAGCAAGTCCTCCATTCATTCCTTCCCCCGATGCAGTTCATGTACACTTAAGATGCAAATCAGCAGGCCTTTCTGATTGGCTCTCTCCACAACCAAAGAGCCATGCCTGAAAATGCATCAATAAAGTTATATTATCAGAAAACATATCTGATGTCATTTCTGGACTCATAATATGTATTATTAGCATCCATCTGAAGCTGTTCACATATGATTCTGGTAAAACTTCACACCGTCATAAGAGTCTATACGTATCAAAACGTTTACGTAACGTTAACGTAGGGCTGGGCGATAAAACGATAACGATAATTATCGTGATATAATTGTCCTCCATAAAGCGATTACAAAAGTTCGATAAATGTTCTATATAATGCCAAAAGCGGTACGAAACAGCTCTACTCATCTGAACTGTGCCATGGACCGTTTATCAGCTCGCCTCAAAGTTCAAACGGCAGCGCAGCGCGAGCTCAGTGGAGCAGATGTGTTTACTCGCTGATGAGCAAAATGTGGGATTTATTTCATTATTAATGTAGACATGTATTAAATGTAAAGGAGTAATGGAATATAATTACAGTATTTTTTGTGATTATGCTATAGCGTTAATGTAGCTATAAAGTAAATGTTTTTCATACAAACACGTAGAAACCATATAGTAAACCATATACATTTTACCATGCATTGAGGTGCTATATGTGTGGTTTTAACTGTGGTTATCATAATCTAAATGTAAGCTATTATGGAAGACCATGGTTAATAATAAAAAATAAAATAAAAAATAAAAAAATAAAATAAAATTTGAACAGTCAAAATTTGTTCAAAATTTCGCTATATAGAAGTGAGGTTGTTACAGATTACTGTTTTTGATAATGGAAAAAAGTAAAGAATTCAAAAATGTGAAATTTTTGTCATCCTCTGACCACAAAGAGAAGTTTAAACCCACATTTAACAGTCTGGTTTCTACAACTTTCACTTACGAGCAAAAATCTGCCTTTAAACTTGAAAGAAATAAAGATTTGAAATTTATCCTTTTATTATTTAACGGATTTGAATTATATGAAAAAAATTTATTGTGATAACGTTAACATTCAGGCTGTGAAAGATGTGTCTTCTGCTGTGATGGAGAATGTGCCACTCTTCATGGCACTGGACGTAACTGGGGCATCTGTGTTGTGGTAACCATGACAACGTGTGAGTTTGTCATCGACAGTGGCAAAGCTCTGAGGGGATTGAGCTCATGATGCGGAGTCTGTACCACACACCAACCTTACAAACATACACACACACACATATGTGCACATGCAACATACTATGGTTTAAGCCGCAGTAAAAGCATCTGATTCATATAGGGTGTTATTCAGGAAGGTTGCAGGTTCGAATCTCACCATACTGTGCACTTTAGTGTTCTTTTTGAAAGAAACTGTGTCACTTTGAATAAATGTGTCTGCTAAATAACTACTGTGTATTTTTAGGTAAGCAATAAACTTTTTTCTGATGGTGGACTCAAATATGCAAAATATTATAGAGTGGCAATATATATTATCAGTTTATTCTTTTGCAAAATATTCATTTATCAAACAGGCTACTATTCTACTACTCTAAGACCTCCCACTTTGTTGCAGATGCTTCCCCCTCCCAAAATATTTTTATTCACAAAACTGTGATAGAGACGGTTTGTTCCCAGCAAGCCGAGGCTTGTTAGCTGATATGTTTCGCTCTCTCCTCTGCACTCCGTCATGATGCTTGTAGAAAGCGAGACTAGACAATCGTTGTCAAGGTAACCAATCATCTTTAAAGAACTCATAATGCAAATAGCATTTGAAATATGGGGTCAATGATGTCGGAGTTAGTTGAGACCCGTTTCTTAAAATATTAAGAGAGAAAAAACTGTTGCGCCTCTTTATGAATCTGACTGTGCTATTTATAAACGTCACAAAAATATTGGTTTGAAATTAATTCAGATACCTGAAATCTAATCTAATCATATTTGAACAGCAACAAAAAGTAACTATATTTGTATTCTCCCTTTTGAATATTGAGTAATGCAAAAAATTGGTTTAGGAAAAAAGTAAAAGTAGCCGGTTTTAGCTGGTCTCCCAGCCTGGCCAAGCTAGTTTTAGTTGGTTAGTCAGCTGATCTCCCAGCCTGACCTTTTATAACCAGCTTGAACAGCTAAAGAAGTGGTCAAAACTCATAAACTGAGTCATGAACTGAGAAATCAAAATTCTCTTCATCTTTTGATATATAAGAGGTCATTGCAATAAAAACATTCTGTAAGTTTCAAAACTCAAAACTTTCTTGTTAGTCTAAAACTATTGAAGCCAGTCTGTCAAAACGACAGCTTGTGGAATGTGCCACTCTATGATGTAATAGTGTGGCTAAACACCACCTCCGAAGAAGAAGATCAATGCCTGCTTCTACATCACAGCCCTGCCCACCAATTTGCGCATATAGTGTAATGTTGCGTTCATGCCATGTCGTAATTACCGTAATTCCGAGATGACAACACGTGACATTTTACTCATAGCGTTCCATGTTCTCAGATGGAGTTAGCACCTAAATGAACCTGGCGGCGGTTAGAAGCGTTTAGGTGGTACAGCTGTCACTGGTCCAAGTCCTAACTCTCAGAACATTCCGAGTTTACAAGTTGTAATTACGAGTTCTGGAGCACGTGAAGGCTTTGGTGTTGTTAGTGTTGCCATAGAAACACATAATTCAGCTATGAGTAGAATGTCACATGTTGTCATCTCGGAATTACGGTAATTACAACATGGCGTGAAGGAAGCATAAATAAGAGAGGCCAACGCAAATCCACGCAGAAACCAAACGACAAACTTTCTTTGATGAACTTTATTTTTAATGAAGTTCCAGACCACGTCAGTAAGAACTTGGTCCTTTGTTCACTTCATTTTGCCACAGATTTGTTTACAAACATTTTCAGAAAGGTTGAAACTAAAAGACGATGCTGTGCCGACTATATTGGATACGATGTCGCACCACACAAGTGTGAGTAAATGTTTTCATTATGTGATCACTATTGCTTTGTCTGTTATTACAGTTTGATACTGAGTATTTATGCATTTTAACCTAAATCACAGCAGCATCCATCTATGAGGAATGTACGCTGCATGTCAAACATAGACAACTGTTAGCCAATCATAGCAGTGGGCATTTACTTCTGAGTTTCAGAATCCGCGAGATGGTCCTCACTGCAGAACACAAGATCCAGGGGGCGATGTTGGATCCAGATCCAACTCCTCCCACCTTACATATACCTAAACCTACCCGTCTCCACCCCCTGATCCCTAAACCCACCCATCTCCACCCCTAAACCTGGATCTTTGTTCTGCAGTGAGGGGCTACTGGAATCCGCCACGCTTATTCAAACAGAGCATTCTGATGAGGGGAGTCAAAACGGTACAGAAAATAACCTATAACCTCTAAATTATGATTTTTTTCATGTAAAAACCTTGATAACATATACTGTAGGTAAGTGGACCTCAGAGAACAGTACAAAATTATAAATAAGGCAGTTCATGACCCCTTAAAAACCTACAAACCAGCTATAAACAGGCTCAAAGACCAGCTAACACCAGCCAAACAGCTTAGGCTGGTTTGAACTTTTTGTCAGCATAGACCATATTCTAGATCTCTTAAAGGGGTCATATGATGTTGATAAAAAGAACATTATTTTGTGTATTTGGTGTAATGAAATGTGTTTATGCGGTTTAAGGTTCAAAAAACACATTATTTTCCACATACTGTACATTATTGTTTCTCCTCTATGCCCCGCCTTTCTGAAACGCGTCGATTTTTACAAAGCTCATCGGTCTGAAAAAGCGAGGTGTGCTCTGATTGGCCAGCAATCCAGTGCGTTGTGATTGGCTTACAGATCTTCTTTATGCACCAAGAGCTTGTAACACACACTTGAAATCACATCATATGACCCCTTTAACCTTACCCAGTACCTAAACATAACTGATACAACAACCTTACTTAGTAAACACCTAATTTGCTGCTTATTGATACTTAGGCAAAACTCTAAGTTAATAGTTACTATGTGTTCTCTAACCTACCAAAAAAGCACATATTTTGCTACTGAACATCAGTATTCATGTGATCTTCAATAGAAAGTGTAAAATAAAGGCCATAGCTGTTCATAGCAACCTCCCAGAACACCTTAGCAACCACCTAGCAATACTCCTACAAACATCTGACTACCAACCACTCTGAACAGCTGCATTGCCTCAGCAACCACCTAGCTAAGCCTACATTTCTTCAAACTTTCAATCTCTATTCAGACTTACTATGTATACAATCTAAACAAAGCTAATAACCTTTAAACATTCTAACTAACCTTCCTTCCATTCAAAGTTTGTCTTTGCATTTCAAGTTAATAGTAGTTTCTCCAGGCTGACATCCACGTTTTTATGCTGTCACTGTGGTAAGTGACAGTTCAAATGATAGAATTAAACAAATGTCATAATTAACAAAGTGGGACAGAGAGAAGGCAAGATAGAAAGAACGACAGAATATCCAGTAACAAAAACAGGCAATTAAAAGTCATTATTTTTATTAGCCAGGGATAGGTTTTTTAAAAGAGTGGGTGGTGGTCTTTAAATATTAAACACTGCTTTAGTTTCTTTGTGACTTTAATGACTGAATGTGTCTGTATGTCTCTCTGTCTCTCTTAGTCACACAAACACACACATACACACACACACATACGGACACATGGCCGTCTGTGAGTATGGAGTCACTAATGAAACAACTTTGGTGCGCCACATCAGAGTCCACCCACGTTGTTGGTATATGGCACAGGTGGCCGGCCCCCAACATGCTTTACCAACCAGCTGACTCACAAACACTCTCTCACTGGCTCTCTGTCTGTCTCTGGCACAATCAATCACACCCAGAGGTAAAGCGTTATAAATATTTAGCAATCCACAATCTTTGAAGCTACCAAACCTGAGCATTCACCTGTCACAGACTTCTAGCAATTGTCATGAGGTAAAACAATATGAAAATTGAACGTGTCCTTGCTGAATAAAATTATTAAATGATTAATTTAATTAAAAAACAGTTCTTAAAAATAAATTACTGTTTTATTTAGCAAGGAAGCATTGAATAATGAAGTAAAAGATATATCCCAGTTTCCACAAAAATATTAAGCACCACAACAGTGTCAACATTGATAATAATAAGAAATGTTCAAAAGTCAGCATATCACAATGATGTCTGAAGGATCATGTGACATACACATATGTGACACCTGTAACTGGAAAATAATAAGAATTATATAATATATATGTACGTATAATGGATGTATGTTGTACAATAACTTCCTTTAAACATAACATTTACAAAGAAATGTGTAAAAATATCAGTGTTGTTACAGATTTAAATGACAAAATTGTGGGCTAACTTACTTTGATTCAAAGGGATGAGATAATTCTCCAAAATAACAGTCATTAAGGCTCATTAATCCAGGCCTTTGTCCTTCTCTCTTCTCTCTTTTCTAATGTAAGGATGAATCAAAAATAACATCAACAATTTCCTTTGAGGATCATTTCAAGATTGCATAATGCTCCTTTGAACAGAGGCTGTGGCGTCCATATAAGGAAAGTTTTCTTTGGGAGTATAATACAGATTTCTATATAAAAGCACTTGAATATAATCATCAGGAACATAATGTATAAAGTAGTGCTGCGCAACGATTAATCACGATTAATCGCATCCCAAATAAAAGTTTTTGTGTACATAATATATGTGTGTGTACTGTGTATATGTATTATGTATATATAAATACACACACATCATGTATATATTTAAGAAATATATGTTATGTTTATATATTAAATATATTTATATATAAAATAAATTATATGAATATAAATATATACATGTAAATATTTTCTAAATATACTTTACGTGTGTGCCTTTATATATACATAATAAATATACACAGCACACACACATATATTATGTTCACAAAAACTTTTATTTTGGATGCGATTAATCATTGCCCAGCACTAGTATAAAGGAAACAAACAAGCAAAAAAAAAAAAAGAATAACAATTGAATATTTGACTTTAAAGATGATGTCACAAAAAACAGCACATATATATCACAAATATAATAAAAAGTGCTAAACATATTAATCACAAAGTTGGTAATAACACTATTAAAGCTACTGGCACATCATCACAATTTGTGGGTATCACCAAATTTATAGATATATATAAAAAGTTACAATAATACTATTCATAATTTTGCCATAACACATGACTGAAGAGGGTTTACTGTTTTTTGGTTTAGTAACTAAGAACTAAGAAGACTGACCAAGATTAGCACACTGTTTATGTATGTGTGAGAAGAGCTACAATCATACTAAGCCAAAAGAGCAGAAACAGAAAGAGATGCCACACACATCTTAATTTTAGATAGTACATGTCTTTATGCAAACATAGCTGTAATTGCAGGAGGCGTTGTTGAAATAAAAAAAAATTTAGTGTAATGTAGCTGCCTCTTTTTGCACTTGGGTCATTCCTGTCATGCAGTACCGTTAGAGCTCTGTGACTTTATGATTAAAGGAAGCTTTTCTATTTTCAGAAATAAAATGTCTGGTCAAATTCAGGCCCTTCAACTTTATTATATATCTTGATTTATGGCAAGTAAGTGAAGAGGAATGGAAGTTAGATTGTTAGCTTAGATTGTAAGAAAGAGGTTCTTTAAATACTTTAAGTTCTTTTTATTTTTTTGCATTTGCCTTTATTTTACAGGACAGTAGGGGTGAGACAGAGGGGAATATATAATTTTGGGACATGCAGGTTGGGACTCAAACTTGCCTTCCCAAATACATTGTGAACGTTTTGTACTGTACTAGGAATGGAAGTTAGATTGTTAGATTAGATTGTAAGAAAGAGGTTCTTTAAATTCTTTAAGTTCTTTTTATTTTTTTGCATTTGCCTTTATTTTACAGGACAGTAGGGGTGAGACAGAGGGGAATATATAATTTTGGGACATGCAGGTTGGGACTCAAACTTGCCTTCCCAAATACATTGTGAACGTTTTGTACTGTACTATCATAGCAGTTTCAAATACAACTTAGGCCCATGTCCGTTCTGCTGGTTTCCCCATTTAAACTGTTTTTTTTTTGTCCACTCCAACCAAAGTAGTAAATTAATTTAAAATGTATGCTTTTTTTTTTTTTTAGATATTATGTTTTTTAATCTTTAAATGTGTAATTATTTCATCCAATATATTAAGACATATATAACAGGCATGTGAAAATGTACTGCATAACATGAATGACCCATTTAATGGGAGCTTTTTACTCTTATCATTTAACCCCCAACTGTTTTCACCATTTTACTGTTATAAGAACACACATCTCACAACTGGTCATAAATTTCAATGAGAAACTTAAAACTTTACATTAATTTGATACAAAAAGATTAGAGACACGTATTCCCAGACACTGTTCAATCACCAGACGGGCGATTATAGTTGTGTAAAACCTGGCTGAGCAGCATAGCGCAGTTTGAGCTGCAGCAGTAAAACTATACTGCACATCTACCTGACAGAAAGAGAGAGAGAGAGCAGAAGATAGAGAGCGCAAGCGAGCGTGCGCTCCAAGTGCAGGTTTCTGGGTTGGCAGCAGAGCGCGCGAATAGAACGTGGCACGCGGAATATTGGCCAAAATTACCGCGAACTCAAACATCAGGAGACGCTCAGAGGGAAGCGAACGAGAACGGTCGACAACGCCTATTTCTCTGAAACGTTCAAATTATCCGGTAAGTCTTCGTGTTTACATTAATCCCACACAACTGTTGTCGCTGAATGCGTATATTTGTTTTCCTTAAGGACTTTACCGAACGCTTTCGTAATAGAATGTGTTAGTTTTGTTTAACAGACTGCGCTAACATTTTTTTTCTTCAAATTTCTTTAGAAAATTCACCTGTGACTTAACCTGTAACTAAAACTAGCAGGTAGCACAAACTCTTTTCACAACATTAATAGGTTCCGCGCCAGTCATGTTTGTATTTACATATGTATTTGCAGGCTTGCACTTCCATCAGGTGAATTTTGTCAGTTAACTGTAAAAAGTACGTCAAATATGTTTACGTCAAACCCAAATCACTGCGTCTGCTGTGCGCAGTTCCTGTCGTTCGTTATTTCTTGACAGCAAAACCTTTCTTTTTCAGGCAAGTTCTGTAATTCGTCAATTCATCTTTTGATTTCTTGAATGTTAATTAGAAGTTATAAGTGCAGTGGACTCTGAGTTGAACTGTCCTTTTTATTTGACGACAAATGTGCATTGTTGAATTATGTGTGGAAAAGTGGTCAACAATATGCGTGTCATTTATTAAAACAGGTAAATCCTTGCTGGTAATAAACATTGCGTGGATGCTCTCAGACTTGCGGTTATTAGATTTGTTTTTATGTGTTTCTTCTTTTTTTTTGCAGTCTGTGACATCATGTACCACCTGTAGCCCAAAACTGCACATAATGAAATTTTAAGGGTTTTGTTTCAGCATCTGTAACTGAGTGAGGTTTGTTCTGGATAACTAAAACATTGATATAATAATCCCATATTTATGTTCTTCAGATTTAAGTGGTTTAGAAATGTACTACATATACCTGATACAAAGAGTGCTGCTGGTACAACCTAGCACATTACCATGGTGGGTTCCAGCACTAATAAAAACATCTTCTCCTCTACTTTACTTTTACTTTATTGTGTTAATCAGATAATAATATAGACCAAATACATAGACTAGCATCTCTAAAAACCTAACAAACAATGCGTGTCTATATATGTAAATGTGGTGTGCACCCCATGTGCTTTTTTTGTGCGGAAATGGAACATACATTGGAAGGTGTTACAACCCTCCCCATCAGGTCAGGCTTGATCTTTTTTTTTTTAAACACGATGACAACAGACATATATACATATATATATATATATATATATATGTGTGTGTGTGTGTGCGTGTGTGTGTGTAAAAGTCTATCTATATACACACATGTGTGTTTGCAATAATGTTTTGCAGTTTGCAATTTTCCTAAAGACTTCCAACATTTGATGAACGTTTAAACATTTTTATGTCTATCAAGGTTTTTTTTTCTTGTGGTAATGGAGCTTAACTTGTATTTAACCTAGATTTTTCCTTTAAATACTCTAAACCTGTAATTTAGTGGTCACAGTATTGTTTGAAAGGCCATTATTTCTTATGTAACAGTCAGTGATTGTTGCGCTATAGTGTATAACAACACATTCCTTTGTTTAGTTGTTACATTCTGTTATTTTTTTACTCATGAAAGAGGACAATTGTAAGAAGTTTTTGTTATCAAATGGGGTCAGTTTGTATTGTGTGTCCACCTCTTAATTTAATTTTAATTACCACCCCATAGTGTTTAAAGGAGTTCATCTACTTTTTTACATGATGATGATGTTATGGCATCAGTAGACAGAATATAGCAAAACTGACCTTGCTCTCTGTGGTTCCCATAGAAGATGAGCACAAAGAGGCCCGGACACTGTGTTTGTGTCAGTGTCTGTGCAGTATGTGTGTGTGAATTCAACCCATGGGCTAAAACACCACCCACCACCTCTGTTCAAAACACCATCCTGTTCTCCAGAGCTCTTAGCAGGGCCCGTCATCCCTTTATATAATAATGGCTGACCACTGGCCACAGTATTTGGAGGTGTCAGATCTAGCCTGATCTTTCTATTTTTACTCAACAACCTGTTGAACAGTTGTGGTTTAGATGAAGGCTGCCAAAAATAAAATGGAACCAATTATAATCCAGTGATTAGCTGTTAAAAGGTCTAAGTCGGTGTGCTTTTTTCCACTATTCAAGTGGAAATATTAGTGTCAGAGTTTTGGCAAACACCCATTTCTGAGCAGGGACGCGGGAAGTAGGGGTGCTGAGGGGGCTGCAGCACCCCCTGTTTCTGAGTGTTTTTTTTTCTTACATAATTTTTTAAATAAACTACCATTTAAAAGTTCAATTTAGTTCAGAAGAAATTAAGTTTTTAAATTTACGAAATAGCGTAAGTTATTTACGTAATAAGGATGCATTAAATTGATCAAAAGTGACAAGAAAGGCATTTGCAATGTTGCAAAAGATCTATTTCAAATAAATGCTGTTCTTTTGAACGTTCTATTCATCAAATAATCCTGAAAAAATAGAAAAATAGAGTTTTCACAAAAATATTAAACAGTTTTTACCATTCATAATAATAAGCAATGTTTCTTGAGCACCAAATCAACATATTAGAATGATTTAGGAAGGAGCATGTGAAACTGAAGCCTGGAGAAATTGCTGCTGAAAATTAAGAAACTAGAAAACAGTTTCAAATTGTAATATTTTTCCACAATATTACTATTTTTGATCAAATAAAATGCAGCCTTGGTGAGCATAAGAGGCTTTTTTAAAAATCATATATGTACAGTATGTGTTTGTTTATGTGCAATTTTGTGGAAAACAGAAAATAATTGTTTAATTCTGACCTTTTCACAAGGTCCCCATGGCCATGGAACACCAGGAAGTGTCAGAGAATTTTAATTTCCAGGCCTGGAAAATCATTTAAATTAATCAAAATATATAGTGATTATAACTTTATTCTAATAAAAAGCTCTAAAATGTTTAATTGGCTAGAAAGTGTCTAGAGCAAAAAGAAATTAGTTAGAAAAGTGCAGTCTTTATAATTCTTTTTTAAAGTCTTAATCCACAAATCACAAATGACTGGGAAGAGTCATACAAATTCACTGGTTAAAAGTTTTATAAATAAGAGAAAATAAAGCAATTAAATTTTTTTAATGAAAGGAATAATGCAATTAATAATAATAATGCAAATAATTTAATGTAGAATATGCAATAGAATTCATGTTTTAGTTGTGAATAATGGAGAGATACAATGGCAGAAACCATACAGCTTCGTCTTTAAGCAGCAGTACTGTCATAACCTGATTTAGATTTAATCACCTACATGAACATATCTATAAAATAAGTGCTTAACACAGTGTCACTATTGCCGTAGCTGGGAGAGACAGCTTTTATCATGGGAGAAACGTCACTGTGATTTAGCCTGTGTTAGTTTGAGATAGCGAGATCTCGTCTGTTTTATTTATGTCTAAATAGAAACCTCCAGTTGACACCAAATTCCCTGGAGCCGCTTCGAAGCATATAAAATAAGAGGACGAATATCACTGTGTCTGTGTGTGTGTGAATGAGAGAAACAGAGACAAATAGAGAGAGACTGGAGTAATATTTACAGAAGACAAATAATAGGACTGAATCTACAGTTTCTGAGTTTTATGGGGGACCTTGTTTAAAAAAAGCATCACACACGACACATGCCCTCATGACCTAAATTCATGCCCCTGGAGTGTCTCAATCTGTCCTGACTCCTGACAAAAAATACACTTATTTAGAAACTGATAACTTTATTTAACATGAATATAAGATGCAATCAACTGGTGCAAATGTGTTTAAACTGTTGGACTGTCAATTTTACTTTTACATTCTATTTTGTATGAAAATAAACTACATAGATAAAACAATAACTTTCATTTCCTTGGTTAAGGACAGTAACTCGGCTTCAGAGAGTGACTTTCTGTCCAATGTCAGATATAAAGGGGAATGTAAAATGAAGATGTTAATTAATATTTCACCCACCCACTCATTTTCCATCATCATCTGTGGATGCATTAGTCCATGCAGGTCTAATGGAGCTGGGCTCCGGTCAGTGGATTTGAGTCATTAGTTTCACACAAATTCAAGGGACATTAAAGCACCATATCTGCGTAATACTTCCAGTAACAGTAGATAATAGTTCTCTTAGAAAGTCCATTTATTTTTAGTATTAACATTAGCTTGAGTGCAGTTTAATTAGATGTTCAGTAGGATTCCATTTATCATAATATCTTTCTTTTTTATGTAGTGTTGGTCTTCATCCAGTCGAGAAAATTGAGTCTCTGTCTTTGTAAACCAGGTCTTATATTGGTTTTTAATTAGTTTTGGCTTTAATTGTGTCTCTTTTTTTAGGTTTAGATTTATAGTTTTAAAACATATTTTGGGTTAGCAGTGATAATATGGAAGCCTGGTGTCGCATGTGGAAAGCTCAGAGGGAGATGTTTTATCATATTACCAGCATTCAGGAGTTATTGCTTGCTGCTAACATACCCATCACTGATTCCCAAAACTAGCTCTAACTCAGCAAGAGAGCAGTCTGATGTAAGACTTCCAAGTTAGAGCTGGAGAATTTGAGACTTCTCTTGAGAAGTGTTGTTGTGGTTCTCTCACTGCAAGCTAATACTTGAAAAGCAGCCATGGAATAAAACAGAGCAACATCTTTGCTTTTATAGTCTGTTGGAATCTAGAAGCTATTGCTTTTCCCTCCCTTTTTTGTTGCCTGGGAAACGGTGTTATCATGAGGCTGGTGCTTGTTGTTAAGTGATCCACCCTCAATGTTTTTCGGTGGAAACATGCCCAGAACAGCCAGGAAATGAAGTTAACTGAGCAGTTCTCTTTGTTCAGTGCCGTGGCATATCTTATTTCTCTCATGTCTGTGAAGAAAATTTTCTGAGAATTATGGGATGCGCAGAACTAACTAAAAACAAATAACTTTCTTTTATTACTGACGATGCAAAGCCCTCTTATTTTCCAACTTCAGCTACCTGTAGAGATAATTTTTCATGATCCAGTCAATTCCTGTAGAATAATCATTTCATGATCGATTGATTGATTCTTTGCACTGATACTTACAGACTTATTTGGAGGAAACATTGCATTGCTTTATGTCTTTCTTTATTTCTTCAACTAATAGTTGCATTATCTTTATTAACTGTACAGTATATTTGATAAAATGCATTTTTGACACCAAATTTGCCCTGAAGTTTTTTGTCTCCTGCAGTTGAATGCCAACACTAAAACTGAGAAAAATGGCTTATATATATATATATATATATATATACAGTGGGTACGGAAAGTATTCAGACCCCCTTAAATTTTTCACTCTTTGTTATATTGCAGCCATTTGCTAAAATCATTTAAGTTAATTTTTTTCCTCTTTAATGTACACACAGCACCCCATATTGACAGAAAAACACAGAATTGTTGACATTTTTGCAGATTTACTAAAAGTCTGAATACTTTCCGTACCCACTGTATATATATATATATAGTTTTTGATTGTTTTGATTTGAGTTTTCACATTCTGTTGAAATGCCCAGATTCATTTCTCTGAATCTGAGCACAGTTGAGCTAAACCCATCTGTCACAGGACAGATCATAATCTAAGAAACTTCATTTTGGTCATAACTCAATTTTGAAACTGCATTCTGCTTTTTCACAGCAGAATAGTAAAGTGGGATTTCTCACCCACTCTCAAAAGTCAGGAATCTGGAGTCTGGAAATTTTTTAGTCATATTCCAAGAATACCTTGGAAAGAGATTTTCGTGAGTGCTTAACTGTCGAATTGTTTACTTGTGTTGTGCAGTGCAGCGCAATGACCAGCTCCCCTCCTCTTGAATCCACCAGCCCAACAACTGCTGGCTGTACTCTAAAGCAGCCGCACTGTACTGTACCACTGCATTTATGTATGACTGTAACCAAGGCAGCAAACAACATAAGGAACAAGAATGGACAGATTAACCGACTGGGTGTGAAGGGAATCCAGGGTTCTTAATACACACATAATTCTTCCAATTAGCCATTCCTGAGACACAACGTCAAACAAAGTATTTTTTGGGAAGGTTCTGACTGCACCAGCTTGTGGCATTTTGTAGGTATTATAGACAGGTAAGATAAGATGCACTGCCCTCTTTGAATCTTGTATTGTGCTCTTTGATGTTGTCCTTGAGTCTCAAGAATGTTTTCACGCACATTCCATATGACCAGTACACTACAAAAGTACAGTTTTAATGTGGATGAAATGTGTTTAATTATTGTGTAGTGAGTTCCAGCATTATGATTTGTGTCAGAATTCTCCTTGGTGTAACACCAGAGGGAGTTTTTGTGTGTGTGTATGCGTCTTGGTGCTGTACAAAGCCATCTGGCACCTACTGTTTCACCACAGCTTGATAAGATTCACTCTTTGAAGAGACCTATAAATCCTGCTGTCTGTTAGGCCTGTTGTGGCCATCTACAGACCTCTATCTCTAGAAATCTGGTGTGTTGCATTATTTAATAGTGGAACGTGAAATATGACATTTTTGACAGCTTATGAGAAATTCTGTTCTCAGGAGCTTGTGTCCCTTTGACACAAATGTATTAAATGTATTTTAAACCTGTATTTTTGTTTGATAATTACTGTAGGTTTTGTCAACAGTGTACTTAGCAGAAAAGGGATTCACATTTGGTAAGTTAAGTCGTACCTTCCTCAGATTATTTGCTTTAAACATCATTTACTTACCTTCAGGTTGCTTGATACTTTTCCCTTGGAACACAGGAGGAGTTTTTTATCGAAATGTCAAAGCTGCTGTAGATAAAATGAAACAGCTGTCAATATCTGTTGCAGTTAAGCTGGTTTAGTTCAAAAGTTAATCATATAATTATAATATATGAAAAAAGTAACTGTGTGTGTTGTTTTATTTATTTATTTCCTGATTTTCCTACAGTAAATTAACAAGCAAGTTATGCATATTTTGATTGATTATTACGTTGATATTGTAATCACACAAATGTTTTGCTTTGGATCAGAATCAAAAATTTGCTCAGATAAACAGACGTGTCATCATGGCAGACATGAGGCAGCATTTTTAGCAGGTTCACTTGGAGAATTAAAAGTCTTCATAGAAAAAGTAATAAATGAAAATGAAGTGCAGTAACTCATTTTCTTGGAAGTAAAAGTTTCCATCTCACTGGACTGATGGTTAACTGTGGAGGAGTGACAGCTCAAAGACATGAACTAAAACCTGGCTTTGTGTTTGTAAAGAGAGGTTATTTTTCCTTTCCTTTTCAAACAGTTCAAATGTTTAATGTATTACTATTTAAAAATCATTTTGACAAGCTCTCAGAAATGGACAAAAAGACTGAGATTTTCTTATTTAAAAAATCTGAAAAGAATAGCCTATTTCATATTCAGTCACTAATGCAAATGCAAGGTGTGTTTTTCCTCATTTGAGTCATGTTTTATGAATAGCTTGCATTACTTTCACTGCACATCATGAATCCAACTATATTTCACAGCACAATATCATTGTGAATAATATTGTGGATAATGTGGTAAATAACACTAGATAAAAGTGCTTTTGCTGTGTTGGAAATGATAAACAAGTAAATGAGTTGTGAGCTCACTGTAAATGAGTTCTGTGCTCTGAATGTAGATTAGCTGGGGTCATGTAGGGTTTATGTACATTTCATTCCTCTTCCTGATTTATGTAAATCTGTGGGGTATTTATCTAATGTATTACCACAATTGAGTGTAATATCTCGTAAAGATTGTAAGCTTGAAGTCTCAGGTCTTCTTCTAATGTCCATCATTGATAGTTCATAGCCCTGTGGGAAGGTCAGTTTAACAACTGCACTCTGAAAAGAACAACAAGAGCATTAGCTATCCTACATCTGACTTTCTGTCAATTTGATATTAAAAGGTTTTTATGTTTCATGCACATTTGAAGAAGTGAAGTTAATACTTGAAACCAAAAAAAAAACAGACTAAAGATTTCTTTGTTTAGGAAAAGTTTCTAGGCCATTTACGTAAATGGGTGTAATCAATAATTTTCTTTTAGACTCAGAAGCTGCATTTAGGTTGCAGATTTATCTTTTTTGAGGCATCTGGATGTCTCAGGCTGTAAACATGACAAATTCGGCCTTGAAGTTTAATACATATTTAGTCACCTAGCAGTTTTGTGTTGTGGCAGTAGTGTGGAAAGGGCTTGACTGTACATTATCCCACTTATTACTCACCAAATAAATATATACCTGTACATGTAATATTGACTTAAGTTTATTTTAATTTTTTTATAATTTAACTGTATATTATATTAAAGCTTCCACTAAAGCAAAAGCAGTCAATTACACTGTAAATTACAATCTGCCCAGCAACAAGAAAGTCTCCTCAGAAAAAGTCCTTTTCACTACAGTCGATACAAAAGATGCAAGATGATGCCAAAATATCTGAGTGCTGAATGCCATGATTGTTTAATCAGAATCAGGTAATCCAGAGACCTATGAAAAAGAAGTGTTTATAATGTCCATGATTATGCACAATCATCTTTTGTCGTATGATTGGGTACAATTCCCTTGTTTTTAATCAAGCCTCAGCTTTCATGGCCAGAGTACATTTACAACACACAGCCTAATGCTATGATTGTGCCAAATGAGAGACACAACAACATGATGCACCATCAATTAGATTACTAAGTACCCATTTCTAAAAATAAATTCATCCATATGAATGTGTTTTGATAAATAATGTCTGTCTCCGTTTGTTGACTCGCAGCTAATTGATGTTATGTCTCTTCATTTGTTTGAATGCTGCAAGAGAGCATGTTTTTTAGCTAAGAGGAGAATAAAACACACTTGTTATGGCCGATGGAGGCTTGATGACCAATTTAGTAAATGCTCAAATGGCACTTTGCTAATTGAACGTAGACAGACACATAATGGAATTACAGGACAAATTGTAACAGGGTTTTTGTAAGACATTGACGTCTATCTCTTTGTTTCCACAGGCAAATCTGTCTGCTTTTAAATTTATTTTGCTTTTCCTTGTCATTTTATATATGTTTACTAAAATATTTTATTTAAACTGCTCAGAGGACATTTTATTGCTGAAATGTTGCACTTATAGTTTAAGAGACTTAATTGAGTTCTTAGTTACGTTTGTTTAGTTTTTTTTTTTAGATGTTTAAAGTAGAAACAAAATGATATAATGCTGAATAGCAAAGCATTGTATTTCTAGAATCTCTAACTTTGATGTTTTGGCAAATCTGAGCACAGTTTGAGACATTGTTGATCTTTTTCTCAAGAGAAATAGTCACAGAGAGACAAAAGTCTTCATTTGCTCTCTTTAAACTCATTGAGCAGATTTCATCTATGTTTGATCTTTCTGATGAGTGCTTTCAGCTTAATGGTAAAACCATATTACAGTTATTCAGTCAAGGTAAACTCATGCCATCACACGAATGAATCCAAACATCATTATTTGTTTGAACAGTGCTGGTCCTGAAACCCTTCCAAAATCTTATTTGAAGATTAGCTCAGTAGGCTGCTTTAGTTAGGAACACTATATGGCTTTGCAGAATGTCTTATAGAAAATGCTGAGTGACAGCAAATATAGACACGGCCGGCAGCTCTGCAGAGAGAGAGCCAAACAATGCCCAAGGCTTCAAACTGAATGTTCAGCTTTGCAGAGCACAGACAGCTTCCACGGCGAGGAGACACGTGCGTGCACACAAATACTGAAGCTGGATTGCATAATTTATCAGAAACAAGGTAAAGGGGTTATATTTTGTCTATTGCTTTCTAAAGACCAAATATAAGAAGCAGAGATGACCCTAATCCTCAGAAGATTTAGACGAGCGTCTAAATGTGTTATCTCCCTGCTGATGGAAGCTTGAGTAACTCTTCAGCAAGAAATGTTTAGAGGAGTTTTTCATTTACAAATGTGCTCACCAGAAATGTGCTTAAAAATTGGAACAGATTTCCTTGGTGTCCTCGCATCTGCCCTTTTCCTGACTTCTGCTGCCAAAGAAAAAGTGCAACTGCCACTGTGACAGACAGTATTGTCCAAATTATTCTTTTATATGTTTATTGTGTTACCTAATGGACTCCATTCAGTTTTATTACCGGTACTTGCAGTGATTGCATTTTTGCATGTACCTCAGATGTGACAAGATCCTTTCTGGGAAAATAAAGAAACATTACAAATTGAATCTCTTAATATCTTTTTACAGCAGTGAGTTTAAATGGAGAGCAAATTGAAACGAGAGAAATTTCGAAAGATTTCAGTGTGAACTCAAACATTTTTTACTATATTGTTCCAAGATTATCTTGAGTTATGCTTTTAAAATTCATTTTATGGTCTCTAAAAAAATTAATATTCCTCTTGGTGCTTTTTTGCAATGTGTTGACACAGAAATGTCCTGAATGAATGTAATCGAGCTTTTGATCATATATTTATTTTAGTTGAATAGACAGTCAGGTTAGATGCCATATTGAATTTTAGAGATACACCAGCCATCAATTAGAGCTGACTGGTTTTTGCTCAAAAACCTGTGATTGTCAACCTGCTTTTTTGTTTTATTTCAGCCGATCTCTTTTCCGGACTTGCCCACAAAATGCATTGCAATCATTTCCAAAGATGTAATTTGTGTGGAAATATTATGAAGTCTGTAAGCAGGACATTAACAGAGGCCAGAGACGGGACATACTGAAGATGAGAAAATACTGTACAAGACAGTGCAAAGCTCACTGTTCACTATGTGTGCAATATTGGAAGAAAACTGAACATTTTGAATTGGGAGTGGGGGTATCTGTGTATCTCTGAAGGGAATTGACTGTCTTCAAAAAAGTTTTGATGGCATTTTCTTTTCGTCTTACCTCCGTATAATGCCTATTAAAGTAGTGTTTATAAGCACAGCGATGAAAATGAGGCTGTGAGGGACATACAGTCTTTACAGTGGCACAAACTATAAAGGTCCTGCATAATGTAATTTTTAGCAAATCACAACTTTTGTCTACTGAAAGTTTTTTTTATTCCAGAAATACTGTCAGCTGAACAATCGGTATGTTGTTAAACAACAGTACAATCCATTAAACAAACTGTACATACATACCTCGTCTCGTTCCATCCCTCAAACTCGTTTTCATTCTAGTCAAAAACTGAATATGGCACTACCCTAACTAAGCTCTATTGATATTTTTAAATGAAACGTGGTTTTAAAATCAAAATAGGAATGTAATACCTGGTTACAAAAAATACTAACAAAGTGAAATCAATAAAAATAAATAAAAAGCATGCCACAGGCAATAGAGTTAATCAAAACGGTAGCATGCGCACTAAACATTCCCAGTTTAGTTTTTTAAACATCTCTTCTCCAAACTGTCTTTAAAGTGCTTCTCTCCCCTCATTACCATGCATGTATTGGCCTTGCAAAGCCAGTGTCTCCTGCAATCATAGGGGCCAAGGGGAGATTAATTAGGGACCTTGGTGCTCCTGTGACAGGCAAAGCAAACAGCCTCTCGCTCAGCCTGTAATTTATGTAATGCCTCCTTTACTGTGGATATCAGAAATGGCCTTTTTTTGGTCGATACTCTGGCGCTGGGTGGTAATGATGCTTCAGTCTGCTCTCCTGCCTTTTCTGGACTAATCTGGGAGAGTGGAGGAGAGAAAATAGGATGTTTTTGTACTGTAACATCAAACAAAGAGTTTCAGAGTAAGTTCAAGCCCGGCAGAGTTCAGAGGCGTGCAGTGCATGTGAACTATTGTGCTGGTTTTTGTCTTGGTTCTTTGTTAATGTTGAAAGCCCGAAGCCTTTAGAGACAAAACTCTTGTCACATTATCCGGTCGAGCTTCAGTGTGATTGAGGACTGTCATGGTGTTTGGCAAATTGTTGGGTCAGACCCGAGTAGCGGTGCAATTGTACTGCCAATGATGTGTAATTGCTTGTTTTTGTGGGGCCTTTTTGTTGTTTGTTTCAGTGCGTTGTACTGCGATAGATAATGGCTGTCCTCCCAGCTCTCAAAACAGTAAAGCGACATTTTTAGAAGAATTGGCAACAATTTTGAGAGTCTATAGGCTCTTCTGAGAAGATTAAACTAACGGAGTGTCACATGATGTGCTGCATAAGGGGAATTTAGCACTGGTAGGGGTCTGCGGGATTTTAGGCTCTGCATGTAGTGCATTTAGATTTGAGCACTTTGTTCTTATTTGGTTGTTTCACTAGTTCTCCAGTTAATTTTAATGTTAACCCTGTAGGGTTTATTACCCAATGAATACCCCCTAGGAAACCTCCAAAATAAGTGCACATTAAAGCAAGTACTAACACAAAGAGAAAATACTAAGCTATCAAGCTTTCTGGTGCTTATATAAAAAATGAATAGGCCTACATGTTTTTGATGGCCAAATGATATACATTTTTAGTCTAAAATCAACTGCAACTGAAAGAGCAACTGTCTTGGTACCAGATCAAAAAGAAAAAAGCTAGCTTGTCAGTTGTTCTTAAAAATAACTTGGTTGAAAGTTTTACTCAGACATATATCATATTGCAGATAAAATGGGTCACAGCCTCGTTTTGTCTTACAGACATTATTGACCCAAAAATGAAAATTGTCAGCATTTACTCACCCTCATGTCAAACTTGTATGACTTTTTTTTCTGGAATACAGAAGAAGATATTTTTAACCATTGTTCTGTGCTGAAAATCCTTTACCTAATTTGGTGTTCTAGTTCAAAATCGGTCAGGCCTTTTAAAGATTGCTTATAAATCTTTCATTATGCTATATTATTACCAAATCAACAACCTTATTTGTGGATAATTTGGCAGTGATCACTCAAAAACGGTTTGAACGTGCACTGTTATCATACCATAAACATTTGCATATCTACGGTTTAAAAAAAATTAATGAAAAAAAATCTCACCCGCGCACATGCAACTTATTACTTTTGATAAATCAAAAGTAGATATGATATGTCTGTGAATATTTATGTGCAAAGAGACAGCTGTATAAATAATCTGCTTGTTTCTGCATGTCTCTGAGTGGCTCCGTTTTATCTACTACACACTGAAGTACGCATACATAAATGGTGTTTTCAGCGTCTAAGATACATAAACATGAACATCAGCAGAGCTGCTCTGAGAGAAAACGTAAATAAACATTTCCTAGTTTTATTTGAGAAAATCCATTGTCAAATACACTCTGAAACTAATTTATTTAAAAATTGTTTTCAAGGAATATCATGTTTGTTCATGTTTTAGTTGTAACATGAGTTGTAAATTTTCATTTGATAACATTTTAAAACATTAATTAAAATGTTAAAGTGTGATATAGATATACATAAGGTTTATTATTTTTATTGTTTTTTAAATTGATTTATTTATTTATTTATTCAGAAGGGAGACTTCAATACTTTCATTAAAATGGTTTCAAGTTTGTTGTAATAAAGGATTTGTTCACGCAAATAACTTGTTCTGGTTCTCTTAAGAGTCATTGTTACTGATAAGAATTATTGTTTAATATATACCGTGATAACCGTGAAACCGTGATATTTTCTGAGACGATTATCATACCATGAAAATCTCATACCGTTACAACCCTAATAAGCTCACATCAGTGAGGTCTACAATCAGTCAGGTTCCATAAAGAAACACAAAAGCTGTGCTAATTGAAAGAAAACAAACTGATAAAAATATGGAATCCAATATTTGTTAATAATATAGCATAACAAGAAATGTATAAGCAACTTTTTGTAGGCTGGTCATTTTTTGACTGGGAACACCACAAGTGTAACCAGGTGGGGAAAAAAGTAGAAAAAATTAAAAGAAGAAAATAAAAAAGAAAAAGGTAAGGGTGTGAGCACAGTCAGTAAGTTTTAGTCCCATGCAAAAATATCAACTAGGATTTTTGGGGAAAAAATCCTGAAGGTTAACATTTTCAATTATTTTTGTATGTATAATGAAAGTCAATGGGTCCAAAACAACATTGGACCCCATGGTCATTCATAATATGGAAAAAAAATAAGTAAAGATCCAAAAAAATAATTGTAAGTAAAGAATTACATATTATATATATATACTCCAGGTAGGTTGCAGTTCTGGAAAATGGTGGCGATGAAGACTAAATGGTTCCTGATGGTTTTACACCTAATTCTTCACATTAATTCTTAATTCTTTTGCAGTTAACATGTGTCTTTTCTTCTCCATCTATTTTTTCTGACCCTGCTGACCCAAGTATTCTGCTGTCCAATGGTAATTTCTTAACTTTGCAATTTCTGTATTGCATTAGTTTTGAATATTTCTCATGGGGATTTAATAATTTTTGACACTTCAGTCTGAGTTAAATCTCTTTTTTTGGCTCATTTTATCTGTAAAAGAAAACGTGCCTAATAATTCTGCACACCTGAATATAAGGAGTTTTTCACTTCCAGCCTTCATGGACAATTATATATCACTTATAAATTATTAAATACAAAATTTATAGTAGTTATTAAGATTGATGTGGTTTGGAATTGGTCAAATGTGCTTGGAAACAAAATATGATCAGAATATCAACGTGCTAAATAATTATACATGCACTGTATATTTGTGTTCCACAGTAAGAAATACCCTCATTCAGGTTTGGAAAGATATGAGGGTGAGTAAATGATGACAGAATTTTCATTTTTATGGAGACTATCCCCTGAAATGTTTTATTTTGATAGGACACAAAATCACTCTTATCATTTGATATCCTAATGCAATTAATTAGAGACGAGTGTCATTTATCTATCTGATGTCCCTGTGGTATTTTCCTTTCGCTTGCTCTCAGATCTGTCATAAATAAGCATGATTACTGCATGTTCAAAGAATCAGAATTTTTCAGAGCTACTTCCTGCCACAAGTGGAAATTGTCACTTTTGGAATAAATTGTAGGCATTACTCATGTGTGGTTATGAGAGTGCTGTCTGCCAAATCTCTCTCTCCCCCTCTTTCTCGCTCTCAGATAAATGAGAATTTATTCCTCCTCTTTGAGTTCTGGCTTAGACAGAGAGAAAAGCACAGGGTCGCGGAGCTCACTCGCAGCTCAATGGAAGAAAGAAAGAAACAAATGTGTGCATTTTAATTGTCAATGAATGAATGTAGAGCGGCATCTCAAGGCTTCACAGCAAAAACTCTCTTCATAATTTATTAAATTCACACCATCATGAACACGCACATCAGTGGCCTTTCAAAACATACACAATTAAAATGTGCATTCAAAAATTCTCTAGTCATCAACGATATTGCACATTGAGAGGCTGATAATTTGCTTGGTAATGGGTACAGGACGATTAGACTTTTTTGTCTCTACATTATAATTGCTGTGACTGTGGCTTAGTTCAATGTTTTTGCTTGTATTGATGTGTATTTTATGTACTGTTAAAAGGTTTGTGGTCGAAGTCTCTTATGGTCACCAAGGCTGTATTTATTTGATCAAAAACACAGTAAATGTATTAATATTGTGAAACATTGTTTCACTTAAAAAAAAAAAAAACTATTCTACTTAAATATATTTTAAAATTTAATTTAGTCCTGTAAAGGCGAAGCTGAATTTTCAGCAGCCGTTACTCCAGTCTTAAGGTTAACATGATGCTTCAGAGCTGCAGCTTAATATTTTTGTGGAAACCATGATACATTTTTTTTCAGGTTTATATGATAAATAAAAAGTTCAAAAGAACAGCATTTAATAGATTTTTTTGTAACAATATGAAAGGCATCCTTGCTTAATGAATGTTAAATTTCTTTAAAAATGAAAATACATCTTACATACAACAAATGGTTTATTTGAAGTGCAGATTCATTCAGTGTGTATATACGTGTATATATATATATATATATATATATATATATACACGTATATACACACTGAATGAATCTGCACTTCAAATAAACCATTTGTTGTATGTAAGATGTATTTTCATTTTTAAAGAAATTTAACATTCATTAAGCAAGGATGCCTTTCATATTGTTACAAAAAAATCTATTAAATGCTGTTCTTTTGAACTTTTTATTTATCATATAAACCTGAAAAAAAATGTATCATGGTTTCCACAAAAATATTAAGCTGCAGCTCTGAAGCATCATGTTAACCTTAAGACTGGAGTAACGGCTGCTGAAAATTCAGCTTCGCCTTTACAGGACTAAATTAAATTTTAAAATATATTTAAGTAGAATAGTTTTTTTTTTTTAAGTGAAACAATGTTTCACAATATTAATACATTTACTGTGTTTTTGATCAAATAAATACAGCCTTGGTGACCATAAGAGACTTCGACCACAAACCTTTTAACAGTACATAAAATACACAGCAATACAAGCAAAAACATTGAACTAAGCCACAGTCACAGCAATTATAATGTAGAGACAAAAAAGTCTAATCGTCCTGTACCCATTACCAAGCAAATTATCAGCCTCTCAATGTGCAATATCGTTGATGACTAGAGAATTTTTGAATGCACATTTTAATTGTGTATGTTTTGAAAGGCCACTGATGTGCGTGTTCATGATGGTGTGAATTTAATAAATTATGAAGAGAGTTTTTGCTGTGAAGCCTTGAGATGCCGCTCTACATTCATTCATTGACAATTAAAATGCACACATTTGTTTCTTTCTTTCTTCCATTGAGCTGCGAGTGAGCTCCGCGACCCTGTGCTTTTCTCTCTGTCTAAGCCAGAACTCAAAGAGGAGGAATAAATTCTCATTTATCTGAGAGCGAGAAAGAGGGGGAGAGAGAGATTTGGCAGACAGCACTCTCATAACCACACATGAGTAATGCCTACAATTTATTCCAAAAGTGACAATTTCCACTTGTGGCAGGAAGTAGCTCTGAAAAATTCAGATTCTTTGAACATCTCACCCTCATATCTTTCCAAACCTGCGGAACACACACACACACACACACACACACACACACATATATATATATATATTAGGGCTGTCATCGTTAATGCATGCGATTAATTTTACAATCCTTAA
>NW_015652130.1:149803-178641 GCF_001515625.1 Sinocyclocheilus rhinocerous
CCATGTATACGTTATTTAGAATGGTTGCTAAGAGTATTTTGGTGTGGTTTTTTTTATTACTGGCACAAATTTTATTCTGGTCCCTAGATATAGCTTGGGTCCCTCCTTTAATATAAATCTGTCAGCAACCAAACAAAAATCATAAGCTCAGTTGCTTAGAGAATTAATAGCACCCCTCTCCTCAATAAATGTCATGGTTTGAGATGTCCATATCATCCATTTCCATAACATGACTTTTGAAGGACCATTAAATATCTTTTTTTGTGTTTGCTTTCTAGGGTATAGGAGCAGCCATGCCATTTGGCTGTTTGACTCTGGGAGAGAAGAAGGACTACAACAGTCCTTCAGAGGTCACCGATAAGTATGACCTGGGACAGGTAGTGAAATCGTGAGTGCCAATCTATGGTTATGGCTACCTTTTGTTTTGCTCTTGTTTATAGTAGTCTTTTTGTGCAAAATATATGCTCCTAAATTTTCTAATTTTAATATATACTTTTTTTCTACGTGTAAATTAGATTCTAAATCCCAGATTTTCGATGTTGACTGAACAGCACTGTATATGTGTTTTTATCGTCTTCATTAACAGGGAGGAGTTTTGTGAAATCTTCAGGGCAAAGGACAAGAACACACTGAAAATGTACACCTGTAAAAAGTTCCTGAAGAAAGATGGAAGAAAAGTACGAAAAGCAGCCAAAAACGAGATCCTCATCTTGAAAATGTACGTTTTCCGTGCAGGTTATTTATACGATCCACATTTTAGCAAAGAAAGGTGCTTGCAGATGGTGCTCAGTGTTGAAATTTGTTTAACAAGAGTAGCAGAATGCAGTCGACTCTTTACCATGCAAATGATTTTATTTTTGCAAATAGTCATGATTTCTTTTCACTTTCTACTCTGCTTCCTTTCACAGTGTCACAGTTTCTCTCTTGCTTTCTCTCTGTCTCTCCCCGCAGGGTGAAGCATCATAACATCCTCCAGCTGGTAGATGTCTTTGAGACGAGAAAAGAGTACTTCCTCTTTCTGGAGCTGTAAGTGCTTTGAGATTTTCGTATGTGAGAGTGAATAAGAAAGTACAAGACTGTGAATGGATACTTTTTGCATTTATTGTGTTAAGATTTAAAATTGAATCAAAATAAAAATCCTGTTATTATTTACACACCCTTAGTTGTTTCTTTTTTTCTTCAAGATGGATAGGGATGTGGAATATAGAATATACTATTTTGCCTGTAATAAAGTGGATTATTTATTTATTGAGATTGGGTTGTAGTGGAGACAATATTTTTTTATTCTTCTGTATCTTTATCCTGTTAATATTGGAGAAGTCCAGTCAACAGATTAGGCAAATAAAAAAAGTACATTAAAAAATTCAGTGGCTACTGGGGTTTTCAAGCTGCAAATGATTTGAATTTTTTTTTACGTAAAGATGCATTTGCATGTGCTTCTTGATCATTTCTTTCTATAAACTAAAAAGATTTTTGTACAGTCATTATATTACAAGGACAATTTTGACTCTCACATGAATATTTGGCTTGACTGTCTTTCATGTTTTTTACTTCAGGGCCACAGGAAGGGAGGTGTTCGACTGGATCTTAGACCAGGGCTACTACTCAGAACGTGACACCAGCAATGTGATCCGGCAGGTGCTTGAGGCTGTGGCTTACCTGCACTCTTTTCACATCGTTCACAGAAACCTAAAGGTGACTTGGGGCCAGAGGCGGACAGTAACTAAGTACATTTACTTGAGTATTGTACTTAAGTACACTTTTTGAGTATCTGTACTTTACTTTTTATTAATATAAATATACTGATATAATTATAATATATTAGTGTCAATGATGTAAAACTAGTTATACAATAATAATAATATAGAAATAATACGGATAATGAATTAAAAACACACCCCTTTCTTCATTCCTGAATTACATTAAAAAAAAAAAAATTACTATAAAAAATGTGTAAAATATTTTTAAAATAATGATTAATATAAATCTAAATATTAAATCGGCTTGAGTGGAGCCTCAAGCCATTTTTTTAAACATTACAAAATCTTTCTACTGTAACCTCATTTGTGCCAAATTTCAATAAGTTGTGGACTAAAATGTATTCATTTATTAATCATTTAAATTCATCATTTAAAAAAACCAAACATTTTTTGAATAATTAAAAAATATATGTATTATTTTTAGTTAAACGTATTACATTAAAATATTATTATTATTTGTTATCCAGAAAGCTGTTCGTGTGACCACCATGATGAAGAGACTCAGGGCTCCAGATCAGAGTGACTCTGGAGCCTCTAGTCCTGCAATGGGAGCCTCTGGAGGACCTGTTACCCCCAGCACCACCCCTGTTCCCCTGGCTGCCACACCAATGCCTCCCCGCACCACCCTGGATCACCCTGAGGCCCAGACGCAGGAGGCCTCGGCTCCAACACGGTGTAATGGAGAGATACTGACATCCCAGCAGCGTAGTGAGGAGACTAGGGAGGAATAGAATGGCGGATGACATTCGGGCAAATATAGTGGCAAATAGAGCAGCACCTACACACTACATATAAATTCATATAGAAATCTAATGGTGGAGCAAAGTTCAATTGTGTTTAAAAGCTTGATCACCATTTCATTTGTGCAAAATGCTGTAATCTAGGAAGACTTTAAAAAGTAAATCCCAGTCCCATAGTAGTTTTATCTGTATTTTCTTAAATAGCTTTATCAAAGAAATATTATTTGTTATTCTGAAGTAATACTCCGTCATTTAATTTCCATGGTTAATTCAAACCAATTTAAAAAATCCTCATCAAACCTTTGCTACCATCTTTTTAAGGGTATTATACTAAATAAGATCCATTACCCGGATGAAGCTTATTAATTTAGTTCTTAGATTTACTTTAAAACATTTCATTAAAAGTTTATGTGGTTCAAATATTTTCAGTTGTATTTATTGCATACCTAAAAATTGCAAGTGGCAAACTGATATTTTCTTTTTTTTTCCACATTGCATTTAAAAAACAATACAACCTCAAAATATGAATCTTAAAGCCATTAAATAAGATAATTAACAAACACAAACAAACAAACAAAAGGACAATTAACACATCAGAATATTATATGTCTGCATAAAAAGAATGGTTGGACTTTAATGTAGAATTTCATGTATCCAGAAGAGCCCAGCTGCTGAATTACAATTCATATTAATATTTTGTGTCATAATATTGGCTAACCAGCAACTAAAACGGCTGCTGTACTTCATTGATGTACAAGTCATTATGTTTTTGTCAATACTATCATCATATCAATATAATATTACTCAATGTTTTTGTACTGCTGAATCATGTTTCTTTTTCTTTTGCTGTACAATCTTACAAGAAATTATGTAGCTCTTTTTATTCAATCTGTCCTTATATCCTCATTCTAATGAGCACTGCATTTTATATAGAATACATCTGTTTTCATTAAGTCTGATACGTTGAGGCCTAAGGGTTTCCAAATGTTCTGTTGATGTGCAGTACAAACAAAGCAATATGAATATTGCTGTAATACTGTGAAACTGCTATACAGGTGATAAGATGTTCCTGCCATATTTCATACAGGTAGCCAAGCAATTTGCTCTCGATGGTTGTTTGCGTATTCGATCTTATAGCTGTATATAATGTTCAGTTATTGTATTCTGCCTAAAACCTAGACCTTATTTTTACTGTCCATGTGGAGAGAGAGGAATCAAAATGTCCTTGAACTGCAAATCCTGCTGTAGCTCATGTCCATTATGGCATAGTTATTTGTTGTTTATTGTTTGTTTGAATTGATTGTCTTTGGCATGGTCACATGTTTATTTTTAAGCATTTGCTAAATATACTCCCCATTGTATATAGCTTCACTGAGTTTTATCTGGTAGTATTATCTCAGTAATGTAAAAGGAACTATACAGACGTGCATTTTGACCTCTGTGTGCATTAGTTTGACCTCAACTGAAAACCATAATTTTTTCCTGTTTTAGCCTGTGTTTTCCTCTTTATGCACTGACGGCAGGCTCTGTAAACACTGAAATATATTTTCTGAGAAAAGTTTTCATAGAAGACAGAGCAGAAAAAACAAGTGATTGTGCAAATTCAGAGTAAAATGTGTGATTCATCATTTTCATGTATCAGCTCAGCCTAATGTGTTTGTCACTGTTTGTGGCTTCTGTATTTTGTTACTCGATATGCAGAATAAATGTTTTTTGGACAGTGTATGTTTCCATGGTGTTTCTTATTTCTGGTCTAGTACTAAATTTAAACAACATTTTAACATTTAAACAAGTCCTTATCTATATGCCCCCTGAAGAACTGCAATTGCTATATTGTTTACAGTGACTGTGTATTGGCTTAACGCATTATGGCTGCAGTAAAAATCCATATTACATGTAATACTTTTATTTATAATACATTTATAATATTTTTGGCAGAGATTTTAATTACATTTAGTCTTTAATATGGTAACTTAACTAATTTTTGTTTACTGAATTGTAAAACTTCAACTCCCATAAGCCCTCGTTCACCGGAAACGGAGTATGTACTTTTCCGACTCTTCTTGTCGGGAAACCCAGAAAAGAACCTGCGAACAGATCTCTACAATCTAGGTGAGACGTCTTAAAACGGCTTTACAGACATTAAATTGGAGGAATATGCCTCTGTTATTTGTAGCGTTTTGTAAAATCAAGATTAACAAAAAAACGTTGTTTACTTCGTCCATTGATATTGGGAAAATGTCTTGATTGAAAGCTAAAGTTAGCACGTTAGCCTTCTTTTATGAGGGCAGGTTTATGAGATGAATAAAGCAATACCTTGCCTTCTTGTTAATAAATATCTGAGTACTCAAAAAAGTAGTTGGAAATGATTATCATGTGTATCACTTTCACACAACGGTGTATTTGACATGTAGTTTGATTTCATCACATTTATATACTGACTAGCCAAACGCAAACGTATTGTGTTAGCATGATGCTTTAACAACGTAACTTACTTGCTTTTCAGTCTGAAACTGTTAGTTCCAATGTTGTGACATTATATTAAACGATTTCATTAGCCCTCATCGTGTCGTTATGCAAATATGAAATAGCAGTTCATTTGATTGCGTTTAAGTTAACGTACCTCTATAACCTGTAATGGTTAATGATATGTGTAATGGCTTCGAAATATTTTTTTCGAATAAGGCTTTAAAAAAGTTTAGCGACGTTACATTAGAACAGATAAATTATTACTGAATTGTACAACTTCAACTCCCATAAGCCCTCATTCACCGGAAACGGAGTATACTTTTCCGACTCTTCTTGTCGGGAAACCCAGAAAAGAACCTGCGAACAGATCTCTACAATCTAGGTGAGACGTCTTAAAACGGCTTTACAGACATTAAATTGGAGGAATATGCCTCTGTTATTTGTAGCGTTTTGTAAAATCAAGATTAACAAAAAAACGTTGTTTACTTCGTCCATTGATATTGGGAAAATGTCTTGATTGAAAGCTAAAGTTAGCACGTTAGCCTTCTTTTATGAGGGCAGGTTTATGAGATGAATAAAGCAATACCTTGCCTTCTTGTTAATAAATATCTGAGTACTCAAAAAAGTAGTTGGAAATGATTATCATGTGTATCACTTTCACACAACGGTGAAACCCAGAAAAGAACCTGCGAACAGATCTCTACAAGCTAGGTGAGACGTCTTAAAACGGCTTTACAGACATTAAATTGGAGGAATATGCCACTGTTATTTGTAGCGTTTTGTAAAATCAAGATTAACAAAAAAACGTTGTTTACTTCGTCCATTGATATTGGGAAAATGTCTTGATTGAAAGCTAAAGTTAGCACGTTAGCCTTCTTTTATGAGGGCAGGTTTATGAGATGAATAAAGCAATACCTTGCCTTCTTGTTAATAAATATCTGAGTACTCAAAAAAGTAGTTGGAAATGATTATCATGTGTATCACTTTCACACAACGGTGTATTTGACATGTAGTTTGATTTCATCACATTTATATACTGACTCTAGCCAAACGCAAACGTATTGTGTTAGCATGATGCTTTAACAACGTAACTTACTTGCTTTTCAGTCTGAAACTGTTAGTTCCAATGTTGTGACATTATATTAAACGATTTCATTAGCCCTCATCGTGTCGTTATGCAAATATGAAATAGCAGTTCATTTGATTGCGTTTAAGTTAACGTACCTCTATAAATAATAATGGTTAATGATATGTGTAATGGCTTCGAAATATTTTTTTCGAATAAGGCTTTAAAAAAGTTTAGCGACGTTACATTAGAACAGATAAATTAATTGATCTTTAATGATAAGGTATTTATTTATTTCTCAAGTGGAACGACGTTCTGCACTCGAAACTCGTGCTAAGGGAGAGTTTTTAAGGAGAGGAGGGAACGATGTGGAACGGTTCAAGACCTGGACCACGAGGAGGAATGCCCTTTCGGTAAGAGGTCTTAAAGTAAAAGCTAAAGTTAGCACGTTAGCCTTCTTTTATGAGGGCAGGTTTATGAGATGAATAAAGCAATACCTTGCCTTCTTGTTAATAAATATCTGAGTACTCAAAAAAGTAGTTGGAAATGATTATCATGTGTATCACTTTAACACAACGGTGTATTTGACATGTAGTTTGATTTCATCACATTTATATACTGACTAGCCAAACGCAAACGTATTGTGTTAGCATGATGCTTTAACAACGTAACTTACTTGCTTTTCAGTCTGAAACTGTTAGTTCCAATGTTGTGACATTATATTAAACGATTTCATTAGCCCTCATCGTGTCGTTATGCAAATATGAAATAGCAGTTCATTTGATTGCGTTTAAGTTAACGTACCTCTATAACCTGTAATGGTTAATGATATGTGTAATGGCTTCGAAATATTTTTTTCGAATAAGGCTTTAAAAAAGTTTAGCGACGTTACATTAGAACAGATAAATTAATTGATCTTTAATGATAAGGTATTTATTTATTTCTCAAGTGGAACGACGTTCTGCACTCGAAACTCGTGCTAAGGGAGAGTTTTTAAGGAGAGGAGGGAACGATGTGGAACGGTTCAAGACCTGGACCACGAGGAGGAATGCCCTTTCGGTAAGAGGTCTTAAAGTACATTTCTAAGACTACATTCTTCATCAGACACATAGAATATGTCATCATTGTACTGTGTTCCTAAGGGTCTCTTATTTAGAGTGCTGTCATACTGTGGGACATGCAACCTAACGTTTCTGTCAGAACTTCGTCAAAAATAGATCATATAGCTCAAATTAATCGTACCTGTCATCCTGCCTGTCAGTGTGCATTTCACATAAAAAAATAAACAATTTAGCAGATTCTTGTGTGTTCCAGGATGTAATAAGAATACATTTACAAAGAAGTGTAAAATGTATACACAATTATAATTGATGTAATATATTTTATGTATACTGGTCCCAAAACATATTTAAACATTTTAAAACCACAGTAATCTGTGTGGATATAGTGGATATACTAGTAGACAAAATATCAAACCAAGTGACTTTTATTTTCAAGAAATATATCTCAAGCACATTTTTCAAGCAAAATGTCTTGCAGAAGCACTTTATTAGGTTTTATTTTAAAACTTGCAATGAACCTTTGGATAGTCTGGGCCGCGAAGGATGCATTCGTTTTATCTTTTGTGACCCACATTTCGAGGCTGCATTTGAAAGAGTAACCAACTTTGTCACGCTGCTGTGACACATTCTTGGAATGTAGTCTTCGAAGGATGCAGCCTCTGAATTGGGACACAGCTTGTATGTTTTTCAAAAGTAAATAGATTGCTCATTTGCAGTAATGCTTCTGATTTCATTGCAGTGGGGAACCTCGTGGAGGCATGTTTGAAGGCAGAGATGGCCCAAGACCTGACTTCAGAGGTCAGGATGGCATGAATATGGACAGGTCACCCATGGATATGAGGCGGTTCGACTGCCCACCTGATATGAGAGGACGAGACATGGGTCTTCATGACAGAGGAAGAGAGCCTCCCCGAGATTTTTTCAGACCTGGAGATGAAATGGACATGAATTTTCAAAGGCGCTTTGAAATGGATCAGAGAAACAACCTTCAGAATTCTCCATGTTTTATGGGTCAGTCTAGGCCATCAATGGATATGGGTGGCAGAGATATGCAGAGTGGTAATATGAGAGGTCCAGAAATTGATGTAATATATTTTATGTGTACTGGTCCCAAAACATATTTAAACATTTTAAAACCACAGTAATCTGTGTGGATATACTAGTAGACAAAATATCAAACCAAGTGACTTTTATTTTCAAGAAATATATCTCAAGCACATTTTTCAAGCAAAATGTCTTGCAGAAGCACTTTATTAGGTTTTATTTTAAAACTTGCAATGAACCTTTGGATAGTCTGGGCCGCGAAGGATGCATTCGTTTTATCTTTTGTGACCCACATTTCGAGGCTGCATTTGAAAGAGTAACCAACTTTGTCACGCTGCTGTGACACATTCTTGGAATGTAGTCTTCGAAGGATGCAGCCTCTGAATTGGGACACAGCTTGTATGTTTTTCAAAAGTAAATAGATTGCTCATTTGCAGTAATGCTTCTGATTTCATTGCAGTGGGGAACCTCGTGGAGGCATGTTTGAAGGCAGAGATGGCCCAAGACCTGACTTCAGAGGTCAGGATGGCATGAATATGGACAGGTCACCCATGGATATGAGGCGGTTCGACTGCCCACCTGATATGAGAGGACGAGACATGGGTCTTCATGACAGAGGAAGAGAGCCTCCCCGAGATTTTTTCAGACCTGGAGATGAAATGGACATGAATTTTCAAAGGCGCTTTGAAATGGATCAGAGAAACAACCTTCAGAATTCTCCATGTTTTATGGGTCAGTCTAGGCCATCAATGGATATGGGTGGCAGAGATATGCAGAGTGGTAATATGAGAGGTCCAGATGATGGATTCATGAATATGAGGGAGAGGGAGAGATTCCAGATGGATATGCCTGGGCTTCCTCCCATGGACATCAGAAGGAGACTTGCCATGGTGGCAATGGGTGGAAATGGAGATCTTGGGGATATGAGAGACAGGGAGAGGCCACGGATGGGAGGCATTGATGGGTTCAACATGGACATGCCTCCCAGAGACAGACCAGTGATGGATTTTGACAGACGAGGTGTCACCCCTCCACTTAATCCAAGAGGAAGGTTTGAATCTGATATGGATCTGAGAAACCGCATGGGGTCCTCCAATGATTTTAGAGACCAGCCTGCTCAGATGTTTCGAGACAATGAAGGCGTCCCTATGGATATCAGAGCAAGACCTGATATGCCTTTAGGTCGTGGTGGCCCAGAACCCATGATCAGACCCGACGAGATGACCCTCAGAGACAGAGAATTCCCAGACCCGATGGACAGTCCAATGGGCTTCAGAGGGAGAGAAAGTGAAACGCTCTCAGACGAGTGGCGCAAACATGGCATGAGAGACCGAGAATCTCTTCCACCGATGATGGGCAGAACGCCACCACTTTTCCAGAGAGAGCTGCAAGACAAGTTCTTCTCTAACCGTGGAAAAGATGTAGACTTTGGAGAACGTCCCCAGTTCAAAGACAGAGACCGAGACGGGTTTCTGGAAAAAGACGGCACAGGCTTTAATCGATCAGAAAGAGACTCCAAACACCAAAACTGGGAGAAAAATATTCCTAGTGATTTTCCAGGCAGAGATCCAACTCAGAAGCCCCCTCTTCTTCCACTGGATCCTCCTCTAAATGCCCAAAGTAGAGATGGAGATAAACCCTGGCCTGGTGACAAAGATGAAAAGCCTGAAAGAACTGCACCTGCAGGAAGTAGACCACCATATTTCCAAGACAAGAACCAGCCAAATCAAGAGCATCATTTCGCAAGTGATCGAGTGCCCTTTAAGGGTTCCAGTGACATGGCTTTAGATCAGGGACCACAGAGAGAGAGCTTGGTGTCTGGGCCAAAGGAACCCCAGAGTAACAGAGGTGAGCGACAGGATCAGGATTATAGAGACATTGATTATCGCACCAGCTCAGGGCACAAATACGACTACAATCTTGGGGATCTTCAAGGACCTGAGAAAGACGTGAAGGAATCCAAACTTGGTCCAACTCAACGACCAGATGACTCTGGTTCTCAGGTTAGATTTTGTCTTTTGATTTTGTTTGATGGAAAGCGCGAAAGTTTCTTTTCCAACTACAAAATCATTCTGATTATATAAATGTATTATGTAAATAGAATAAGTTGATTTTTTTTTCTTTTGCTTTTTTATCAGCTTGATTTTTTCTTTATCCTCAGTGTGAACAAAAAAAAAAAAACTTTTTTCAGGTGGGATGGTAATCCATCTAAAAGTTAATATAACATTTCTTTTCACAGCTCATATAATTGCTTATGGACTTGTACATAAAACGTAATGTACATTTAAACGCGCTAGTGCAGATTGTCTTGTGAATTATCTGAATATTTAAACTCTACTGTGAATTTTGAAATAAAGGACCAGGATTACAGGAGTGCAAGTGTCCAGGATCAAGTCTCAAAAACCATTGCCATCTCTGGAATTCCTAAAACTGCCACAATGCAACAGGTAAATGAGATGTAATTATTCAGACTTTGATTATTTTCATACTTATAGAAAAATGGTTCTTTCTTGGTGTTCTAAAAACAACATCATCAGTTACCTGAATGATTGCCAAAGTAAGTTTGACTTCAGTTAGTTCTTTCTTTCATAGATTCTGGATGCTTTCGCAGTCCGTGATGGTGTGCCAATGCAGGGCATGAAAATAAAGGATGTTGTGCCAGGTGAGATTTTGTTCGCTGTAAACAATGATGACCGATTCGCAACCACATTTCGCTATTCGCTCTCCGAATCTTGCGCTCACTGTCTCTTTTACATCGATTGTACTTGCTGCATCTGAGTTGCTTTTGCAAACATGCTACAGGATCTCTTGTTGTCCCCTTTCCCCATGTTCTTGTGCGGGAGGTTGAATTTTCTCTGAGCAGCTTCCATCTTTAAGGTGGCATGTGTTTAGAGGGAATTTTGGAATTTCTTAAACGCGGTTCCCTTTATAAATAAGCCATTAACTGTCGAAACACAAATACCAACTGCCACTACTTTGTGATGATGTGAAGTGTTGCTGCAAAATATTCCTCTCTGGGTTCATCTGATAAAGGTTTCAGCATTTTTTTCTTTTTTATATGCCAAAATTGTTTATTTTCTTCACAAAGGACAGTATCAAATAAGCTAATATGCTGTTCGGTGTTCCCTGGAAAAACATGAAAATATCAGGAAAGGTTTTTAAAAATGTTTTTAAATTAAAGGGGTCATATGATGCGATTTCAATTTTTCCTTTCTCTTTGGAGTGTTACAAGCTCTTGGTGCATAAAGAAGATCTGTAAAGTTGCAAAGACTAAAGTCTCAAATCCAAAGAGATAGTCTTTATAAAAGTTAAGAGTCAACCACGCCTACCTAAAACGGCTCGTTCTAACACACCCCACATACCTACGTCACTATCTGGGAAGAGTTGCATAACGCCGCCCAAATAGTGACGTAGGTATGTGGGGGCGTGTTAGAACGAGCCGTTTTAGGTAGGTGTGGCTGACTCTTAACTTTTATAAAGAATATCTCTTTGGATTTGAGACTTTAGTCTTTGCAAGCATCACAGTATGGTGAGGGGCGTAACATTTCCGTCACACGCTTGAGGAATTCGTCCAATCACAACGCACTGGATAGCTGGCCAATCAGAGCACACCTCGCTTTTCAGACCGATGAGCTTTGTGTGTTTCAGAAAGGCGGGGCATAGAGGAGAAACAATAATGTACAGTATGTGGAAAATAATGTGTTTTTTGAACCTTAAACCACATAAACACATTACATTTCACCAAATACACAAAGTAATGTTCTTTTTAGCAGCATCATATGACCCCTTTAATAAAATAATTATTTGCCAATGACTCAAGTCATAGAAAATATAAAATTTTAAATTGTATTTAATTGTATTTAATTACAATATTATTTAATTCTTAAAAGCATCTATAAATTTGCAGTGAAGAGAGCAACTTTTTCAGTTTTAGTTGTTTTATTGTTCCGCTTAATCAAATTAATCCAATTAATAACTTTTTTGTTTTATTGTTCTTTTTTTTTAATTGTTCAGACTGTTGCAAGTTTGTTGGAAAATAAATGTGGGTCTTCTATGATGTGTTTTAGATGTTAGATGTGATTAGACTTATAATTTACTAGAAACTCAGTTGCTGTAGTGTTATTTCAAGCTCTCTGTTACATTTTTGTTCTCTCTCTACTGTTATTATTTTTATTTCTTAATTTTTATAGATGTATATCTTGGCTTTAGAATCAGTTACTCTGATTCTTCACAACTGACTTCAAACAATTAAATAATGAAATAAAATGTGCCCGACAAGCAAAAGACATCCTGTATGAATTCACTTTGTGATATGTCTCGTGAAACGAAACACTGCTTTTTTTCTCTTGAAAATTCTCCTATTTACCTGCAATAACTAACACAAACCCATCTGTATTTCAAATGCTGTTCCCAGGTTACAGCTACGATACGGCCTATGTGGAGTTTTTAAACCTCGAGGATGCTGTCCACTTCATGGAGTCCAACCAGGTGGCCCATCCTCGTCTACAACGGCTCTGTCTGCTAACAGGAAGAAGGCTTGGGCCTGGGGAGGGGGAGGTGGCTGGGCTCTGGGTGGGAATGGGGTAGATAGGACATGAGACTTTCAAGGGAACATTTTTCCCACTTATATTAATCATGACCAATTAAAACACGCCACTTAGTTTGCAACATTAGCTTTCAGGCATAACAAGTGAGCGTAGTGACAAGGGGTGCACTATTCTTTGATGACTGTCATAGGTGTGTTAGCTGAGTGATTGAACTTGAGTGAACCTTTACATTTCACTTTTTTCGACTTCTTATACAGAATGGATAGTTTTATGAATAGATACATGGCATACTGAATTTGGAATTGGATTTGCATCTATGCAACAAGTTGTGCAACCTGTTTCTTCAACTCTTAGGTGGTAGTACTCCAGACCATTGATATTTAATTCTTTGTTTTCAACAGTATAATCTTTTATTTCCCTCATTTGACCATCTGGAGGTTATGCTCTTACGGTCACTTTTTACTTGCTCCCACTGGCATATTCTGAAGAGGTACTGAAGCAAAACTAAGCATTCTTCTTTGGCCTCCTTTATTGTCTTACTTTAAAGTGATTCAGCATTGGATTTTCATAATTTCTGTGGTGACTGAAATGCTATATGTAGCTTCCTTTTGTTGATATTCATATTTTGCTGACTTGGAAGGAAAGAGGTAGTTGCTGTTTTCCCCTATTTGAATTTCCGATGAACAGGTTGTTAAACGGTTGTAAGTAAAGCTTTATGCTGTTATGCCTACAGCACAGTATCATCCTCGTGCTGTGTCAACACTTATTCCTTATCCTTTGACCTTATGGAATTACAGTTCCAGAACTGTGCTCTTTGGTTCTGCTTGCAGTCTGTGAAGTTTTTTTATTCTTCTTTCCGTGGATTGTGATTTAATTATCTTGAGTTTGGGTGTCTTATCTCTTCCAGCACAACAAACTCGTTCTTTCCATTCCTGCTTACTTCATCTTGACCGACTTCGTGATTGTTGTGTATCTGGATGTCTGAGAGATCCATGCTGATGTTTATTTGGAAAAATCCAGACTTGGAAAATCAGAGCTTGTTTGTACTAATAGTATTTTGACATTTCTAATGAAACTTGCACTATAAATGTAAGGCGAGTAAGGCAACTAGAGGTTTGCTTGGATTTGTGTTGAGCCATTGGCTGTTGTGCTGAAACTTGAATACCCTGTGGGTTGTATTGGTTGTAACAGCATATATTTCTCCCTCGTTTTTGTTAAATGTCTAACAAAGTACCTTTCAGAAAAGAATCTTGCTCAGGGTTCTTCCTTCATCCGAAACCACAGTTCCCTGCTCGCCAACTAGCAGGATAACTTACCTTGTTTTGTGTACTTGGTGAGACACTTAAAAACAAATTTCTACAAGTAACTGCGGCAGTGACGGTGGGTAAGAAGTATGGCTGCACGATTAATCGAATCCGGTAGTCATGTGCATCTTGTCAGTAAAGCCGGTTCTGTAATCAGCAGTAAATCTCCATCACATGCTTTCAGATGGAGCAGCATTTACTACACACGATATTATTGCGCGATTATGAAATCGAAGAAATTGTTCGCGATAATGACAGCTGTTGGCGTAGCTTCTCAGTGAACCATGGCTCTGTGTAGTAAATGCTTCTCTATCTGAAAGCATGTGAAAATACCACATTTAATAACATGTTTTTACTCCAAACTCACTTCATAACGTCAGTCGAGTGTTGAAATAAATCCTTCTGAGATGATGTGGCTTCTTACACAGAATAAGGCAATAACATATTTCATAGTATTCTAAGCAGTGATAAAGGCTATGCATTATAAATATACTTTATTATAATAAGAAGAACTCAGATAAACCATATATTGTCGTAGTCTTGTGTTTATTAGTCACGTTGAATCAATGAAAGCAGTTAAATCTTCTGTTTATTCAGCTACCATTATAGGCATTTCCTGGATTTCTTCTGTGGGGTGTATTTGGAGTTTCTCTGGCCTTCGGATGGAGATTTACTGCTGATCACAAAACCGTGCTTCACTGACAAGATGCGCATGACAATCGCAGCTTCTGCCTAATCGCGATTTCATTTCGATTTATCGTGCAGCCCTAGTAAGAAGTCATAAAATTCTGATCACATTACACTGTTAGGCCATTTACCTAGAATGTCCTTTCAACCTAAAAGCTGAAGCTCTTTTACCACAGTTGTCCATAAGCAGTACTTTTCTTTGATCGGGCATGAACTGGATTTTTCACAGTGGGCCAGTCAATATATGGTCTGTCTTTTGAAACCCTTTTTATAAACAACATAAATATATGTGAAGTAAAATGAGAAAAGCTTAATGTCCTAGCATAGAAAGAATGTCACTTAGGCCTGGGCGATAAAACTGTATCGATATTTATCGACGGTACACCTTCTTCGATAACGATAGAAAAAATGTTCGATATAGGCACGTGCTATGAGTGTTGCAGACAGCACACACAAACACGAGCACATGCTGAATTGAGTGCTGTGCCTGCCTGTGATGAGGAGATTGTGAATAAAGAATGAATATTAGTCGAATTTAAAATAAACATTTGCATTTGAATGTTAGGAGTGCGTCAGGGAGCGTCATCAGTGGCGTGCGAGATGTGGTGATGATGATGTAAGTGACGTTGTTTCATTTTAATGTTTTGTTAGTCTAGCCCACAAGACGTTGCTGCGTTAATTATTCAGAATATTAGAGATATATTGTAGCTCAATGCGGAGAAGATCTTGATTAGGTTAAAACCGAAACCAAGCCATTCACACAGAACGCATATTCAGCACATTTTTAGACGGACAAATGACTGCTGCACTCGCGTCTCACACAAGAGATGTATAGAAAGCCATGCAAAGTTAAAACAGTTTAAACTTTTCGAAAATGCGTCATGAATTTGTGGAGGTTTATTCCTTTTCGCTGCGTCTCATGTTTTTAAATGCAATCTGTGTGAATGGCACTTCGGCTCTTTGGATTAAGCAATGCATAAATACATGATGCTGTTTTGTTCATAATTGTTTATGCAATTTACGAAATTATATTTGATTTTTATGAGTTAATTTAGACGTAATGCACGTTTTTTTATAGACAGATATTTCCTTGCGTTGACAATTTAAATGTGCGGCATTATTTTGCTCATTGCGCCCTCCTGTGGCCTCAGGATGTCAAAAGTTTCCTTAAGACTTATTTAAATTTGCATATAAAACATTAGAAATTAGATATTTGTTTAATTTTTATTTTGTGTGTGATTGTTAAAACAAAAAATATTTGTTGTTTGTCTCAATAAATTGGGTTAATTTAAAAATACAGTGGTTAAATTAAAAAAAAAATTATATTGCTCTGTTTAAAAAAAGGTTATAAAAAATATCAATAATTATCAATACCGAACGATATGAAACATTATATCGTTGATAAATTTTTTAGCTATATCGCCCAGCCCTAATGTCACTGCTGTTTTGACTGTCCACCCCATTTTGAAAGTGAATTGTGAAATTTTCCAAGGCTGCATAGTCTTCTCACTTGAAAGAAGCCAGACTTTATTGCCTTTATTCATCCTGTTACGGATGAATGTGCAGTTACTTGTGCGATGAATATGCTTCTACTATGTACTTTGACATTACTAGTTATATTTTTCAGTTATATTTTCAGGTTAGCATTCAAATTAAGGCGGTAGTACATAAATTGCAGCCATATAACCACTGCAAGATTTACTACACTTAAAAGATTTTACTCCCATTTTCACACAGTAATGTGTGTATTAAAAAGGCAGATGAAAAAAAAAAACGCAAATGTAATCCAAACCTGGGCATAAGTAAAGCCCAGATCAAACCTGCCTGTGTTTATGCCCTCAGACGGGCAAATGGGAAATACCTTTTCTTTTTTGTTGTTAGGTTGGGTTGGCTTTTTGGAAAGTTGTCAGTCACTTAGCACTGAGAGACTGTTGTCTTGTTTTCTAGGGATCTGTTAAGGTTGGTGACAAGACTGCTCTGCTCAAATATATCCAGCCTGACAAAAATATGAAAGAACAGGTGAGATTCCTCTTTGGTAGAGCTTGACATGTATCTGTCTCTGTTAGTGTGATTGACATACTTAAATGTAATTTGGATTGCAGCATCATGAACCACCAGCTAAAGCCGCTCCAGCCAGCGATGACAATTTGTTACCAAATCCAGTCCTGCCACTGAATATAAAGGAGGAAACCGATGCCAAGCCTGTGCAGGATCCTGCCTCTCAAGGTGTGTGGCAAAGAAACTCCAACTTGACTCCTGAAGCATGGCAACAGCAAGTGGACCAACAGCTACAACAGCAGGAGGTAGAGCAACAATCGGAAGAATGGACCAATCAGAGAGCATCTCGCCAAAACTTGCAGCACTCCGATCCGGTCTTCAAAGAGAGCAAGAGTAAGTGATGTCAACTGTGAATACATATTCTGAAAGAAAACAAATGAACAAAAGTAGGTGGCAGATTGTTCTTAAGTTTCATGTCTTATTTTTAGCAATGATTATCAAGAACATTTTGCCTACCACCACCGTGGAGACCATTCTGCAAGCACTCGATACATTTGCGTACCTGGATGAGCGCAATGTACGTCTGGTCAAAGGGAAGTCACCTGGATCCAAATGCTTCTGCTTTGTCGATATGGATTCACATGAGGTATTGTACAGATTTCTCATTCTAACTACAATATAATGTCTCAAAATGGTCCACTGTGTTCCTTGATGCATTCATAATGATACTACTCACTTTTATATACAGCATGTGACGCGATTGGTGGAGCTGCTCACCAAACCCCGCCCTATCATGATTGATGGGGTTAGAGTTTATGCTGAAGTTGCCAAACCTTTGAAAAACCAAAAGTAAGTCTCATTTTGTTGGGATATATCATGTAAGTAATAAAAGAATATTACATGTATATTCTAGTTTCAGTTCTTAGAGGAAACATTTCATAAGTCCTAAGAAGAAATTTCAACTGTGGTTGTTATTTGAGCTTTAAAGGTAATTCTTGTTTTCACTGCAGCTATAGGAGGGAAAATGATAAGTCAAACACTTCTCTCTTGGGTTTCCCTCCAGATGTTATGATGGTAGGTCATTTCAATGCATGACATACATTGTTACTAAAACTTTCAGACAGCTAGACAATGTTTTTAAGGTACATTTTATAAGGGTGAGCTTCCTTTATCTTGAAACCGCATTTTAAAAATGTAGTGCTCATTGCGTGAGATGCAGAAAAACAACAACAACAACAAAAATATCAAGATGGTTAAAATTCACTTCCATCTAGCATATATTTACGTGGAACAGTGTTTAAAAAATATCCCAGTTGAACGCAAGAGCATGTTTTGTGTGAACAGTCCATATCTTGTATTAAACTTTTCATATATAATTTTTTTTTCTAGCAACAACAACATCAGTATCAGCAGCCACAGCAACAATTTTATCCTCAGCCTTCTCATACAACTATGGGTGTTGCACCTTCCATGCAAGGTATTTGGTTTTAATTTATTTGATTATGGTATTGAAATTGATTGTAGCATAATACATTCTTTTTTGTGTTCTGTGGGACTTCGTGCAGATGACCCAATGGGAGCAGATGCCACCTTGTCATCAGCTGTAATGCCGACTTCAAGCTTAACACAGGTGATTGTCTTTTTATACTAGCACAAAGGCACATTTTTTACAACGTGGCCAGTTGTAGCCAGGAGAGACATTGGTTTTTGGACTGTAATTGACTGTCTGGCTGTGTGCAGGGTGTGATATATTCTGAGACAACGGCAATGGCGCAGTCAGTCCAGACAACTGAGCACCAGACTGCAGCTTTATCTGACACTGATCTTCCAGGAGCTGCGGAGTCCATTGACGGCTACAGCTACGGTACGCCACTGTTCAGTTAAAGTTTAAAGGGTATTCTTTTTGTTATATTTATTTATATTGACAGTAGTGCTGGGCGGTATACCGGTTCATACTGAATACCGGTGTTTATTTTTGTTATGATATGAATTTTTAAAATACCGCAATACCGGTGTATGTCGCTTAAACAACGTTCGGAACGCGACACTGTTTGAAAGGGGTCCCTTTTCACTATTGCACTGTGGTGAGGGAACAGCTGTATGTGTTACTAAGCGTGGAAGTTTCGAAACTGAAGCTCTAGAACTAATAGAATGTGATGACACAGAAGAACTCATCCACAATATCCACATTGACCGCCACAAATATCCACCACCCCCTGCCATCAGATCCCGCGTCTCACAAACACACAAGCGTGACTTTAGCACTAGATTTAGCAACTTTCATACCCTTTTAGCGACTTTTTTTCCATAGAATATTCATACTGACAAACCTAGCGACTTTTTTGGATAAACCTTAGCTATGGTTCAGTTGGAAGATTTCGCCAGTGCTGTCCCACGAACGCGAGGTCTGACTTTCCCGGAGAAGAGTCACCTCTCTCGGCATCTGTTCTGTGCAGTGAGCGGCAGAGAAGCAACGCATTCAGTTGCTGCAGTATTTCCTCTCTCAATCAGTAGAAAATATGGTTAACACCCGGTATCTTCTACCAGAGGAAAGCAGTTCATACTGTAAATACAAGAAATGAGTCTGATCACCAAGAATCCTCTCTAGCTGATTGAGAGTGCATGCCTCATATAAATCTTGAAGGTTAAAATGTTTGTCATGCCCAACAATTCTCCATGCTGTCAATAATAGGTGCATCAACTTAGATTTAAACTGTGCTGACAGGTTACCAAACCATACTGTGATACCATACCTAACAATACTTTCTAAAACAGCTTTCTAAAACAGCAACATAAGATTCTTGTTTAAGATTCTTGTTTCTTAAGATTCTCCATAGAGATGTAACCTATGTATGAAATACAATCTCTGTTGTAGACGAGTGCAAACCCATTCGATGTGTTTTTTCCATGTAAGTGAACTAAGTAAACACCCAAATACTTAGAGGTCTGTGACTGGATAATATGATGATCATGTATAACCACTTGACGATGGTCACCTATACATTTTGCGTCAAATACAATCTCTTCCATTTTCATTGTATTTATTATTAGCTAATTTTTATCACAGCAGTCAACAAACTGACTTATGACTGGTAAATAGTGCTAATATTGTCATGCACATAGAGTAAACTTAGTATGGCTGTGTATATTTAAATATCTGAATATTTAAAAATGTAATTTTGTGAATGCCTACTTAAGCATTAATTTGTAAAAAAAAAAAAAAAAAATGAAAAAAGAATGGGTGATTAACAAATGAGGTTGAGTCGTGTTAAAACAGAGCTGAAATCAATAAACAGTAACCGAGCATAAGCTTTAGGATCTTCTAGATGCTTCAAAATCAAGTGCATAATGCTGTTAATAGTAGGGCTGTGTGATATGGACAAAAAAAAACTATCGCGATTTCTTTGATCAATTTTGCGAATTCGCTTTTAATCACGATTTTGACACACACAGACATGCTTTACAGTCATAAATGCATTCAGAGCCCTAGTTAATAGCATATTCAGTTTTTCTCCCTTGTCTATAGGTGAACTGTAAGGGGTCTAGATTACTAGCGACCTCTGCTTTTAACATAGATACAACACCCTTTTCAAAACTAATCACAGATGTTAATGCAACCAGTCTAAAATCATTATTCTCTAAAGGCCTAGCTATCTTAGGAACAGGTATAATCAATGTTCTTTTCCACAAACTGGGAACAATACCTGAATCCAAAGATTGTTGAAATATAGGAAGCCAAGCTGGAGTCAATTCATCTGCACAACACTTAACAATATAGGGAGAAATTCCATCCGGGCCTGCCGATTTCTTTGAACAGATATGTTTAAAATAGGAATTAATCTGTTTCGGATGAATCAATAACTTATCTTTGATGATATCTGGAGAAAAATCCCTTACACCAATACTATTCTCAATGTTCTCACAAACTGGGAACAATACCTGAAGCCAAAGATTGTTGAAATATAGGAAGCCAAGCTGGAGTCAGTTCATCTGCACAACACTTAACAATATGGGGAGAAATTCCATCTGGGCCTGCCGATTTCTTTGAACAAATATGTTTAAAATAGAAGTTAATCCGATTCGGATCAATTTAATAACTTATCTTTAATAATATCTGAAAAAGACAGATTACACCAATACTATTCTGAAATATGCCCACGCTTCTCAAATCTTAGATAAGTCATTTAAATCATTCACTTTCTGTAAGTCATCAAGAATAGAAACAGTATTTCTGAAAGACTGCATATTAGTCCAATATATATAATATCCAGTCCAATATATCAGCATTAAAAAAGCAACTAGAAAAAGTAAAACGTAATAGAGAAAAGCGCAACAAGTTAAAATGGTTAAAAGAGTTAAGAATGTCAGCAGCAACAAGTGTCCGTGTCACCAGCAGTGCAGCGCCACCGGAAGCAGACACCTTTCATCATAGTAACTGGTCTGATAATCGTACTCTTGTTACTGCAGGATCTGAGGCTCCAGATTTGTCAGCCTTCCTTTACGATGCTACATCAGGATTTTACTATGACCCTCAGACTACCCTGTACTATGATCCCAACTCAAGGGTGTGTAGAGAAAATTGCCTTTTGATTCTCCTGAATGTTTAATATGAATGAAATACAATATACAATGACTAAATGTTTATTTTTGCTTGTGTAGTATTTCTATGATGCTCAGAATCAGCAGTACCTGTACTGGGACAGTGCCTCAAAGACCTACATCCCAGTCCAGAGCTCTTCTACTGATGTTCAGGAGCCGACCCCTGAAGTTGCTGTCCCTGTGGCAACAACTGCTGAGGTTATAGCTACCCCCATCACAGAGGAGGAAGTGAAGGCCGTTCCAGAGACTGTGCCGGAGGTGCAGGTGGAAGAGGAGCCTGCCCCACGTGCAGAAAAGAAAGAGAAGGAAAAGGAGGAGAAGCCGAGAAGTTTAGCAGCTTTTAAGGTTTTAATATCACTTAATTTGCATTACATTAAGTTTTTTATTAAAAACAAGCATTGTGTTAGATCTGTGTTGTAATTTTGGATCTGATCATCAGATAATGAAAGACATGGAGCGATGGGCGAAAATCCAGAACAGGCAGAAAGAAACTGTTCGATCTCCTTCACCTCTTTTCAAGTCTGGAGGAGACGACCAAAGACCTTCAAAAGCTGCTGATGCAGCCTTTGCCATCTTTGAAAGGAAGGTCAGATCACTCTTTTTTTTTTTTTTTTTTTACCCCCTTCTCCCAACCTGATTCATCAAGTTTCTCTCCTGTCTATATTGCTCATAATCAGAATTAGGAATTTAAACAAACCCCACACCTTACATATTAATAACTTCAGTGCACACTCTTTGTGATTTTGACATGAACACTGAAAATCGGGCAGTTCGTTGAAGAGAGGTGTGTTATTAATTTAAGCAATCAGATTTTTGTTTTGTAAATGCTAAACCAGACAAAAATCAATATACTTGAATTTAAGGAAGGATGGGCCATATTGAGAGACCAAAATTACTTTTGACTTGTTCCATCTTACAAACCACTCACACCTGGCAACCATTTATAACACCCTAAGATTGTGGCATCAAGTTTTGTTTGTATGGTTTCTTCAGAACATATCAAAATCTAGTGTTATTTTATTATCCTTCCCACAGATAATAATCATTACCCGTCACTTAGACAGATAGGGTTGCATGTGTCATGCTCTATTTTTAATCCATCAGCAAAATATTGTAATGCTTGGTATTTTTAGTCATATGTGTTTTGTGGGTTACAATGTCCCATAAATTATTTAGTTGGACTACATATGAAATCTCTAATTTCTCTCTCCAAACCTTACTCGTGTCCCTCCCCTCATATATTTTCACTGACACACATTAAACTTTATATTTAGTTTTTCCTAATTTCTAATCTCTATTAGCATGCTTGACTTCGGAATTGTCTGTAAAGTAAGGGAAATGCAACAGGCCAGATATAACATGTTTTTAAAATTCAGTACGTTTAACACAGAGTCAGATCTTACCCATCTGTCATAGGTCTATAACAGCCTACTAAACTTTAGCGATGATCTTTCTTTTAAATGTTTTAATGTCTGTTATTATTTCATACTGTTCCTTTATTCATATAGGCCACCGGTGCAGATGAATTATTCAAGAAGCCTCTTGCTCCACCAAAACAAAAAGAGGAAAAATCATCAAAGGTGAGAGTTTACAGTCTTATTAACAACACACACACATTAACGTGCACTCAAATACACTTCAGTCTCAGTTTTCCCAAACAGCTGAAAGGGCACACACATCACCTTGACCCTGATTGATGTAGGTTATTTGATAACCCACACTAAAGCAGATTTACAGTGAGTGTCATTGTAGATCAAAGCAAAACTCCCCTCTCTCCCTCTTGTGTGTTGGCAGCGGCCCATGGGCTCTCTTGGAATGTTGGCGGCTGACTATGGGGCAGGCAGCGACGAGGAGGAAGAAGAGAAACACGAGAAGCAGGAAGCCGCAGGGCCCGCAAAGAGTCAGCCACAGGCGGACGAGAAGGAAGACAAGTTGACAGATTGGAAGAAGATGGCATGTCTTCTGTGCAGGAGGCAGTTCCCTAATAAAGACGCTCTGATCCGCCACCAGCAGCTCTCAGACCTGCATAAGGTACCAGATCTCTAAATGAAACTTTTATGATCTATCAGGACTGTGGACTTAATGCAAGGTGTCAGAAATCAGTTATTAAAACTGTATAAAGAAATGTTGTTATTCTTATTATATGTATTATTATTATTATTAATTTTAATATTTGTGTGTGTAAGTGTAGTCTTTATATAAATACATTTTGATCAGTTTTTTTTTTTTTTATAAGTATATAAATTATATAATTGACTAAACTGGATTGTTTAGAAATTTGTGGGTCAGGTTTTGACCTTCCCTTAATTTTATTTTTATCTTTATTTTAGCAAAATATGGAGATTCACCTAAAAATCAAAAGGTCGAAGAGAGAACTTGAGGCTCTAGAAAACCAGGAAAAAGAGGTATTTTTTTTATTTTATTAATTATGTACTGTACTCAGCATAAACAAGTGCCAACCCCTCTGGAAAAATACATTTTTTTTAAAGGAGACATATTATGCCCCTTTTTACAATATGTAATATAAGTGTCTGGTGTCCCCAGAATGTGTCTGTGAAGTTTCAGCTCAAAATACTCCACAGATCATTTATTACATCATTTTGAAAATGCCTATTTTGAGTGGAAGCAGAAACACGCTGTTTTTCGGGCCTGGCTCTTTAAATGCAAATGAGCTGCTGCTCCCCGCCCCCTTTTCCAGAATAGAACTGCACCATTACAGCTGGGACCTGCTAAAAACATCTGTTTTGGTTCAAATTATCATGTTTATCGCGCTGAAATCATGCAGTTTAAACCATATTAGTTTAAACTTCTGATATACGTTTTCTGGGCGCACACATCTGAAGCACACGTACAGAAAACGGCTGTCACAGCATGTGAGTACTAAACTAAGTTCTCATTAGCACGTTTAACAAGTTTACGTTAAAAACAGTGGGTGAAAACTTACAGATTAAGGGGTGGTAATATTATAATGAGATCCCTTTGCCACGTCACCAAGGGAGCGAAATCAGACGTGCTCGTTTTCTCAGACGCTTGCAGAAAAAGGCTTACCAAAACAAAGTTACTGGGTTAATCTTTTTCACGTTTCCTTGGTTGGTAGATGCACCGGGGGCCTGAGTATAGCACTTAAAACCTGTAAAAGTCAGATTTTCATGATATGTCACCTTTATTGATCCCTAAAATAAATTGTGGAGAGATGGCAAAAATGGGTTTTAAAAAAAGGGTTGCAGAAATGAGTACACCCTTGATTAAAGTATAGTACTATAGTACTGTAATGAAGAGAGGGTTGCATCTTCAGTTTAAAGTTTTTGTATTATATAAGAACTTCACAAGCTCCAAACTTCACTGTGGGAACCAGGCACTTCTCACTATATTGTTCCTCTAGAAGCACCATAACATTTTGGATGCTGTTAGATCCAAAATGATTGAACTGGTCTCATGAGACCAGATTATGGATTCCCAGAAGTCTATATTTTGTAAATATGGGCCTTGGAAAAAGCTAAATGAGTTTGTGCTTTGGCTACAGTAGGTAATGTCCGAGATGAAACAGTCACTTATTTCATAGCTTTTGCCAGCTCTGAGACATGGCTTTTTTTTTTTTGTTCTTTTACTAGCAAAATATCACTCATCATGAAATGAAAGCTTCAAGTGAAGTGTGTAATTATTTCAGGGACATTGTCACTCTTTTGTGCAAAGAAATTAATCTCCTGAAAATTCTCTCCCAAATGGTTCCACTATTGTCAGCATTATACCTGAGATAGATTTAGTGGGCTATGTAACACCAGATATTTTTTTAGTTTTACTTTGTAACTTTTAGGAGGGTGCATTTTTGCAAGACAACACCATCACTTTGATAAGAAAACAATCTTTCACATGTCTCTTTAGTAAATGACTTGCTGAAACATGCACAGACCGCTAATATGTCTTCTAAGTAAAGATTAATTGCTAAATTTGTCAAGTTTTAGAGGGGCTGTACTCATTTATGCTAAGTACTGTATTTCTTCTTAGCTAGACTATCTATCTAGTTATTTCTAGTAGCAACATTTTGCTTACAGGTCAGCATGTGCTTTAAACATTATACTTGATTTCAAACATATTCTCCATTGTTTTCTCACAGTAGTCTGAAATGAAATGATTCACTCTCATTTTGAACCCCTGTTCTTTAGATGAAAATAAAACAGTCGAACGGTTCACCTGAAACAAAAAGAAGAAAGTCACAAAACACATGGGCCGGCAGCTCAAGGTTTGTGATTTTCTGAATCCTAATACATTTCATTTACACTTGGCACTGATATTGAACCGTCATATCTTAAATGTGGCATGTTGTGTTGTTGTTGTTGCAGGGACAGTCATAAAGGCAGCGAGAGACCAGGTTTGGGTTTAGAAACTACTGAGGTGAGTCTATTCCGCAACAGGATGTTCTGAGCTGCAGCAGCTGAGGGGCATTGGTTTCATTTTTTTCTCTTTCTTTTGTTTCTTACCAAAGCGGAAGAAGAAGGAACCCGTCGTCTGGAATCATGCCACGTACAAACAGGCAGTTCGGAAGGCCATGTTTGCACGTTTCAATGAGCTGGACTGAAAGTGAAATGAATGAACAAAAAGGGAATTTGTGAATATACATGCATAAACACACACACACACGGTGTTGTGTGGTCCGTTGGCAGCTCATTCCAGGCTTTAATCTGTGAACTGATACAAAATTCCTGGAGAAGCTTATTGTGACTAACCCCTCATTTTGTGGATATGGTGATGTGTGACTGTATTAAATGAATGCATTCTTTCCAAATGTACTGTTATGTTTAATCATCCTTCTTGTAGCTCTATTCTTCAGGGCTTTTTAAATATTTCCTCATTTGATAATGTTCTATCGTGTTTTTTTTTCCTTTGTTATGTAGTAAATTTATGTAATTTCATTTGTAAAATGAAATATTTGAGCTGAGGAGCTTAAACATTTAAGTTTGTCCTTGGGTCAATAAACTGCCTCAATGTGACTGTAAACACACAGTTTGTCTGTTGTATTTATATACAAATTCTTGTGATTTTTATTAATTTAAAAATGTTTACATTAAACCAATGTATCTTATTTTTACTGCTTGAGGCTGTCTCAAAAGTGTTAGAAGTCAAGAGTATCGATAGAGCCTGTTTTCTACACCCTCCTCCTCCTCTAGGTGGCAGTACATAGCTATTGCTATTTCAGTTACACAGTGAGCCGCACCTCAGAGATGTCTAATGCTGAAAGAATGAATCTACACTTGCAGTCAAGAATTTCATCGATACTTCATTAAGCTTTCCCCCTTGGATTTATTTTCCATTTTCTTGTGGTTCTTTTATAGCAGCAGAGTGCCTCGAGTTGAACTTGAAAGTGGTGCATTGACAGTACACAGTGCTTTACTTCACTGCATGGACAGGCAGAGATTATATTTCACTTTATCTAAAAGTTCTGCAGCCTTCACTAAACCTTTTAGTGCTTTGTTATAAAATGTTGAAATCATGTCGTTTGTTAGAGCCAGTAACCTTTGTGCAACATGATTCCTCATGTTTCTACTCATTGCCTTACATATTTACAACATTTAAATACATTTATGAGCACAGCTTGAACTTTTGAAGTGTATGTCCGGATTAGGTTCTACAGAAGTCAGCAGCAGGTAATACATCAGAGGAACCTGCGATAAAGATCCCTCAGCCTGATATTCAATGAGTGTGTGATCCTGTTCTTGCTGGACAAATAGCCTAGTCTCTGTCCTTTGAGTTTGAGCCTGTTGAAAAAGAGGAATGTGGACTCGCACGCTGTTTGTTTTGGTCAAACATGCTTGGATGATTGATCAGGCGTAGAACCATAAAGACAAAAAAAGAAGAATGCACCCCATAAATGGTTTCTTCTGCACTCCCTAATAGCCCATTTCTTCAGCCGCAGATAAAAGCTGATAATACTTGTGTTAGGATACTATATGGACACAGCAGAGCTCTGAGACTAGCTCTCCACAGAGCAAATTTTAGGACTGTTCTTTATCAGACTCTGCTTTGATGTGTAAATGGCTGTTGCCTGTAGTCATGGTATAATGTAGAGCGTGTCAAAGGTCGGCTTGCTTTCCTTCCTCCTCATGGTTGTTGTCATATGTAATTGCTTCTTAATTAGTCATTCTTTAAAAGAAAGCTTGCAAATGTCCATTTTTGCCAGCTTCTTTTGAAGGGGAGGACTTTTGTCGTATTCGATCTTCTCAGAGTTTGTTCCCATACATACTTCTCAGCCTGTTTCTGTGTCTATGGTTTAAAGAAGTCCAGAAACCGTGTCCCAGGGTGATACTTTTAAGATTATCGTGCGTGTGTGTTGTATACACACACAAAATGAAATTTTAGGGCTGCCAAAGTTAATTTAACTTTTATTCATTTATATTAATATATTAGTATGATGTAGATATTAAGATCCGCAACATTTTGAATTTACATTTACAGAAACAATATGTAGCCTTTATGATATGAATTTTTTACACAATAAAAAAGGGTCTGTATTGATAAAAATATATAGTTGCCTTCAGGGTTATCTAGTTTATAATAAACATTTTAAATTACGAAAAGTAATTTCCAAGTGTTATTTCTAATTTTCCACCTGGAATGCTTTCTTTTTTCCATGTCTGACACTTGGACTCTGCTGACTGTCAAACAAATATGTTCCAAATGTTTGGATGACCATCTGTCATCAAAGTCGAACAACAATGCATAGTGTTGGCTTCATGGTTTGACCTTCTTTCCTCTTTTTTTTTTTTTGCAGAAGGTCTGCAGTGGCCTAAGGGAGTATACCTGACTTTCTGCTCATACAAGAAAAGATTCTCCTCTTTATCTGAGGCTTTGCAGTCCCCAGTATTTTTGTAATCCATCATTGTATTCTCGCTTGTCTTCTTGCACCTTATGGGCCAGATGTCAGCAACACCACGCTCATTACTGCAGAGCGCATCAAATTACCTTTGGCCTTCAGATGAGTCCAGACCATTAGAGTGGAGATACAGAGGGGCCAGTGAGGATAAATGTGGGGGTCTGGGGTTTTGTATCCACTGCACGTGTGGCTCGAGTCCTCAGAGGCAGCAGGACTGAGTGTGGAAACCGTGCGGAGGGCCTCATTATCTCCGGCCAAAGCTTCTTCTTGCACATAGAGCAGGAGCTGCATGGGGTCTCTGACCAGCCTTGAGATGGCCCTCAAAAAATACACAACACAATCAGAGTGCAGGGCCGAACTGACGATAAAAAAGGAAGCAATTATTTTAGCACTTTAAATAAAGCTGTAATTCATTGTGTTTAGGATTAAGATTATATTTCTACATAGCCTATGGTTGTTTTGGGATGTGTGTGCTACGTGTATGTTTGTGTTGTTTTTTTTCTCCGTTATTGTTACGGAGCGAACGAGACATGAGACTTGCGGATCCATTTGCAAAGCTTTAATAGGAGACAGAGACGTGGTCATAAAACAGGCATGGGTCAGACAATGGCAAACAGGTATATTGAGGGCAAGACAGAAGAGTAATCCAAAACGGGCGTGGTCGATAAGCGGCTAACAATATCCAGAGGGCTTGA
>NW_015652130.1:180366-197704 GCF_001515625.1 Sinocyclocheilus rhinocerous
ACGGGGCTGACGAGACGTGAGACGTGCGGATCCATCTGCAAAGCTTTTATTTAAAGACGAGGAGACGTGGTCAGAAACATGCTTAAATCAAACATTGGCAAACAGGTATATTGAGGGCAAGACAGAAGAGTAATCCAAAACGGGTGTGGTCGATAAGCGGCTAACAATATCCAGAGGGCTTGACATGAGGGGTATCCAATAACACGAGCTAGAGTCCAGGCGAGGTGCAAACACAGTCCGAAACAGCAGGCAAAGGGTTAACTCAAGATAAACAGGCAAAAATCAGGTACCAGGAAATCAGAAAACACGGCTAGACTAGACTAAGACTAGAACTAGAAACTAACACAGCGAAAAGGCTCTGTAAAGTAGCTATCACACGATGAGCGATAAGCACTAAACAATACTCGGCAGTTTGAAAGGGATCAGAGTGAGTGTTATATAGTGAATGTGTGATTGGTTACAGCTGTGTGCAATCAGTGCTGTGTGCAATCAGTGCAATGGATGATGGGATATGTAGTCCGGGATGACATGCAACAGTTTGTGTAGTGTGAGAGTCAATGTAATGGAAGGGTGACCTCTGGTGGTGAGTGAATTGAAGTTCATAGACCGGATTCGTGACAGCTATGGCACTTTTTTATTTTACATTCTCAGAGACTGTGTGGATGTATAAATTATTCTGTTTATTAATTGTAATTTTTATATATAAATAGGCTATCAAAGTCACCAGCTGGGCGCCTCATTGGACCATTTCCTTCTTTCCCCAATTGTCAGCTCAAACATGGAATGAAACTCTAAAAACTCAAAATATTTTTGTTTAAAAAAAATAACAAAAATATGCATTTAATAAGTAACTTACTATGCAAATATTTACATTCGCTTGTGATTTCCAGGAGACTGCAAGTTAATTTAGCTGAAAATGATCCCACCACAATGTGTGATTATAATTATACCAGCCCAGTCTAATTACATTAACCACAGGACTCTTAATGTTAAAACGGCTTCTTGCAATAATTTCCATTGGAAGAAAGTGTAAAATAACCAAAAACAAACCCTAGTCTGTTATAAGTATGCGTGTTTCATATAGGCTACATAGCCTACCGCCATGTTGACATTGACGCGAATTTCATTTGACCTAGAATGTACTAACAGCAACCGCGAAAATCATTTACTCTTAAAAAATAAGTACAATTTAGCTACCCAGGAATAACTTTACGAACATAGCGTCTCCAAATCCAGACCTTAATAGCAGTGCTCACTTCAGTATGTAAGCGGATGCAGTTCATCATCGGTTCATCTTTTACCCCATGCTGGTGAGCCTTTCCCCTGGGTAAAAGTCCCCCCTCGCCACCTTCTTCTTATTATTTTTTGGTGTTGGCGGTTGGCAACCTAACTTACCCCTCGCCACCTCATGCCATTACATGATTTTTAAACAACAGTATGCTTTTATGATTTATTTTCCCACAAAATGGGTTGATCCATCAATATTTAATTACAATTAATTGATTTTTTCTGCAATCATACACCATGGAAGTAGTGACAAGCTGATTTTCCTTTAACCCTGGGTATAGCATGTTATACTCTTTGCATAATCGGATGTAAGGTGAGTTTCAGGGAGATTTCATATTCACCAGTTTATCTTTGTATGAGAATCAAATGAAATATTGTATAAAAAAGTATCAGTAGAACATCTCACCATGTCTTATTGTTTGGTTGTATTTCAGTGCTCATATCTGCAAAATTTCACTTTTTTCTGACATTTGATTTCCCCAAATCCATTTGCTTGTACAGTTGGCAAAAACTGTGTACTGTGATTAAGAAATGAATCAAGTCTTTGGCCAACTGGCAAGCAACGTTCTGCTCTGCTACATAACATATAGCTTATTTCTTTTGAACATATTTATTGTCTTTTTCCAGTTGTCATCAGCTGGTTTTTATTGCAGCCATCATGAGGACTTGTAATAGTTTCTGACTCCCTCATAAATCAGAATATTTGCAGTTATTGCCTCAGCTTTGCTCTCGCGGTCCATTTTCCACAACTGTCAGCTTCATTTAGGCGTAATTACGGCAGTTTGCATTTGCAGTGTAATGTACAGTAGGACTGCTTATTTGGAAAATGCTGATACATTTTTGCCTCAGATGTATGTACGTCTCATTTCTGAGTTTAGTATTGAAAGGCTTTGACTCCATATATGTCACTGTCAGACAAGGTGTGAATTATAGGCAGTGATGGATCAGTAATTTGTTTGTTAAACGATGCTTTGACGAGCAAATCATTTTTACTGTTGACACGTCTGTCCTTTTCTTAACCGCATGCTGCCTTTATTGCCACATTTATTCTCAGGTTCTTTGTCATAAAGACAGCCATGCAGTGTCAGAATTCACATTTATCTCATCAGGCAAGTACAGTGTCGTCCCACAGTTCAAGACTGATAAATGCTAACAAACCTAAGTAACTTTCTTTGTGCATCCTGGCTGTTAACATCGGCCTTTCAGCAAGTGAAGCATGTCTTTAACCTCGTTTAGCCTTTTGGAATCAAGTGTAATCTTCTCTGACAGGAGATTAATGGCACCATCTCTCTAGTTTTTACTGGCACCGTCAGGGAAGAGCAAGAGGCAAAAATGAAGGGGAGGAAAGGAGGGAATGAAGGTCTGCAGTCTGTCATCATGCCATACTGGGATGAGTTTGGGTGAAAGGGCTCCGCAAAAACATTATGAGAGATGTATGGATTTTGCGCTCGTTTGTTCTCCCCCCTCTATCTGTTTGCTTACAGTAATCTGTCATTCTGTCATTTACTGGGGGTAGAGCTGTCTGTCCCGCTAGCCTACAGAGATATATATAGGGGAAATTAAAGCTTGTTCACTCTTTTAGACATTTAAATCTTGTTTTATCCAGTTGCCCCATTTTTCTCAATTTCTCTCCCCTTAAAGGTGACATATCATGAAAATCGGAATTTTCCAGGTTTTAAGTGCTATAATCAGGTCCCCGGTGCATCTACCAACCAAGGAAACGTGAAAAAGATTAACTCAGTAACTTTGTTTTGGTAAGCCTTTTTCTGCAAGCGTCTGAAAAAACGAGCGCGTCTGATTTCGCTCCCTTGGTGACGTGGCAAAGGGATCTCATTATAATATTACCGCCCCTTAATCTGTAAGTTTCCACCCACGGCGCCGTCATTGTGATTTCGCTAGTGACAACGGTGTACTAGTTCTAATGCCATGGCGAAGGTTTGAGCAAAACATGCTAACTGTTCTGCCTTTGGCTGCACTGACGAGCACAGAACACTATTTAGAGTCCCAGCCTCAGAGGAGACAAGACAGCAGTGGATTTATTGATTTATTTACTGTATATTGCTGCTGCCACACAGATCTAAAATAAACATGAGATTTATTTCCCAGCTGTTTACCTTCACAGACATAACCAACTGTTTTTGTAACTCGTGTGTTTTTAACGTAAACTTGTGTGTGAATGAGAACTTAGTTTAGTACTCACATGCTGTGACAGCAGCTTGTGAATGAGAACTTAGTTTAGTACTCACATGCTGTGACAGCCGTTTTCTGTCCGTGTGCTTCAGATGTGTGCACTCAGAAAAGAGTATATAATAAGTTTAAACTAATATGGTTTAAAACGCATGATTTCAGCGTGATAAACATGATAATCTGAACCAAAACAGATGTTTTTAGCAGGTACCAGCTGTAATGGCTGCAGCTCTATTCTGAAAATGGTGGTGGATGAGGAGATACCCCCTGACTATGTAAAGCGCTTTGAGTGCCTAGAAAAGCGCTATATAAATGTAATGAATGAATGAACGAAAGAATGAAAAAGGGGGCGGGGAGCAGCAGCTCATTTGCATTTAAAGAGACATGCACGAAAAAAAAAACAGTGTGTTTCTGCTTTCACTCAAAATAGGCATTTTTAAAATGATATAATACATGATCTGTGGGGTATTATCAGAGACTTCTATTACATATTGTAAAAGGGGGCATAATATGTCTCCTTTAATGATCTCGTTTCAATTGTTTATTTATTTAAATTTATTTAATTTATTCGTTCCCCAAACCATCAGGTCAAACATAAAGCAAAACTCTCTATTTAATAGACAAATGTTTACAGTCTCTTGTGGTTTATGAGCAGCCACAAGTTTCTTTTGCTCAAAATAATCCTACATAAAAACTTTTAAACCAGTCTAAGCTGGCCAGGCAGTCTTTTGGCTGGCTTTAGACGTGTTTGGGGTGTTTTAGAGAGGTGAGACTATATTAAACCAACTAAGACCAGCAAGACAGCTAAGACTGGTTTAAGAAGATGCTTATTTTCAGCAGGGAAAGAATGCAGTCCTAATTGACCCGCATCCCTATAGTTACTGTTGCTACCTCTGACAATGGCGCTCTCTACCTACACATCATGTTCTCACGCAGTGAAAAATACATCGCAAAGCAAAGAGAAAACTGACCGGCAGACAAGACAGAGCAGGTTACTTTTGCTATGAAACAGTCATTGTCATTTTTGAATAAATTCAAACAATAAATAACATTTTGTGGCTCTTTGAGTCATGACAGATCGCTGTAGCGCCTCAGTTCAAACAGCATGTGAACCAATCATCTCTTCCTCTTTACTAGATATAGCATGAAATAAACATGAACGAACACCTTGTATCTTGAGTATCTTGTTTTAAACAGAAAGATGTCAATACACACCATTTTTCAAGTCATGTTATGATCGGTCAAAGTGCCTGTTAATCAAACTCCCAGCGAAGGGTAATTTATATCAGCAATATCTTACTATATCTAGTCAGTTTTTTTTTTTTTTTTTTTTGGACTAAGATGTTATATTAGTGACCCAAAAGAGTACCAAATGTTTCATTGTTCAAAAGTAACTGTCCTTAAAGTCAAACATTGATATTTATTTCTTGGTAATAATGCAAAATGATGAACTCAGCATAGGCTGGAAAATAAAATTTTCATTTTACATGGTTTGTCTTTATACTTTTAGTGGTTTCTAAAGGTGCAGTCACATTTACCGCTGTTTGGCAAATTTTTGCGGGTGAAATCCAGTCATTTCAATAGGAATCTGTGCGATTAGGAGTTCTGTGTGAGGGTGAACAATTTCCCAATGCAGATTTCGCTACAGGTTCAAGTTGGTCGCACAGATTTGCTGCAATGACCAACAAAATCTGCTTGATTTATATTGCAATGAATATATTGCTATGCTACTGACAATAGGCAATGGACTTTGTTTGTCTGCAAAATGTCACTGAAATTTCACTACTGTGATCACACCTTAATTTTTTTGAATTTCAATGATTTCATGGTATAAAACAGCACAAATGAAAAATGTCCTTGTTGCAAATGAGACTGCTTGTAATGTTTTCTGTGTTCATTTCTTTTTATGTTGCATGGTTCTTGGTTTTCGAGGATGAGGGCAAGTCCATGTTGGCATTGACCTAATTCAACTATATTCTAGCAGTCACATAGCAACAAGTTAAAAAAACAATCAGAGCAATTGCGTAGCACAACCCTGGCAACAGCAACTTGTGCAAGCAACACTCATACTTGTTCAGGAAATGTAAAAACATCTAGTAAGCTGTTAGATGGAAACCACCCCATGTACATTAGTTTATATGTATTGGTTTGTATATATTCTGGACTCTGTGGGAGGAAAGAGGTGGTAATGCCCTGGAGGTTAAGCCCAGATGGTAGCATTTCTTCCACAGCCCCAAACAGCTGCTCAATCGTTTTGCAATTCTGCGGTGTGACGACTGACTAATGGCAAAGCCCCATCAGTGTGTGCACACGTGAGAGTGTGTATGTGAGACTGAATGATGGCTGGGACCTAAGGGGGCCCCACTGTTTCATTTGAAGTAATACCTAACCACACTGGGCCCCTAAATGTGCAGCGAATCAAGGTAGTGTTGAAAAGGGCTTACAACACTCGCCCGCTAAACTAAAGCAACGTCCCGTAATTAGCTTCAGACCATTGCCTAAACTTTACATATCAGAAATCAGACCGCAGCATGCTTCAACAAGACTGGTTAAGGAAAGGAAAGGACATGATGTGTGGCGACCCATACTTGGAATTTGTGCTCTGCATTTCACTCATCCAAGTGCACACACACAGCAGTGAGAAGTGAACAAACACACACACTGTGAACACACCCAGAGCAGTGGGCAGCCAATGCTGCAGCGCCCTGGGAGCAGTTGGGGGTTCATTGCCTTACTCAAGGGTCTCACCTGCCGAATCTGAGACTCAAACCCGCAACCTTTGGGTTACAAGTCCAACTCTCTAACCATTAGGCCACGACTGCCTAAACATTCAGCCCCTTGTGGTCAGCTTTAAAAGAAATGGCTGCATTGCCTTGACCTTCCCAGTGGAGACGTATCAGGAATATCTAGTTAGATACTGTGAGGATCAGGGAGGTTAAGGAAATATTCAGAGTTTAATTCAGTGTAGGCTCAATTGACAGCATTTTTGAAACAATGAGTATTGTAACGTTTACAGATTGGCCCCTTTCATTTTCACTGTAACCCAATTGTTCAATTCCCAATTAAAGTTTTTTTTTTTTGTAATAAACACTGCCAGAAGTGCTGTTGATTGAACTTGCTGAGCCCGGAATATTCCTTTAATTGTATTGTGTGTTGTATTTTAGTGTGCTGTGTGAGATCAGAAATGGAAAATATTGTACTGGTAAAAGTGGTTTCATCAAGTTTAGTTTTAGTTTTCTTTAAAAAATTTTAAAGACTTGAAATTTTTCAACATTAAACAAAAATATGTAGGGATTTGATAATGATATTTTTCTGTGTGTGTTCATTTTTCTTGGCAGAGGAGAAAGAGAACCATTTTAGCTTCAATATTATGATCATACTGTTTTATTACTTGACCGCAATCAATATTTTTCTGCTGGTGTGAACATGATATACAGTAGTTATTCTAACCTTTTATACAGAACGCCTCAAGCTGGAACATTGTCTTCCTTTCTCTCAATCCTCACACCACTTTGTGTTGAGAAAACCTTCCTTTTTCTAGCAATGAATAGCAAACAATCAACATTAATAGGTTTGCCTTCAAAATGTTTCTTTGGCACGAAGAAAAGTCTCTCCTGATTTGAGAGATAACAGTTTTGCTTTATTGTACAATATTATTTTATTGACTTTTTCGTGGACTTTTATATTTAATGTGTTATTTTAGATTTTTAGGTAAATTATAAACATATAGACTCAAAGTGCATTAAACCCATGCATGCATATTATTAAATAATATACTAGTTAAGATTGTGGTAACACAATTACTGCACTGATGTTTTTTGTATCTTCAAGTATTTTCAATGTTCTCAGAACAGTACTTTCTGCAAAAAAAAAGAAAATAATAATAATAATATTATAGATTTAAAAGACTGTAGTTTTAGTTTTAGATCCAGTAATGTGCTAAACAAAACAAAATATTTATATATGCACAAAAACTGCTCAAGTTTACTTTGTTCCAATGGATTTGTTCCCTAAGCTGTATTCTTCCTAGAGGTTAAAAGTTCATAGGTTTTTAATTACACGTTAACATTAACAAAATGTTGCTCCAACCTCCCAGACTTTTATGTTTTAGTTTCATGTTTGTACAAATACATTAGTATTTCTTAAATGTCTTTGAAGGTGCAATGAATTACAGTCCTGACCGAAAGATGTCATTATTCCTTGGGATTAAAGGTTCAAAGTTCAACTTTCTTTATATGCACTGACATTGACAGACTTCAGTACAGCCTCCCGGTCCCTTAAATTTTGTTTTGTGGTGGGAAAAGAGCATTAGATAGCTGATATGAATGTATTACATATCTTGGAAGGTTCGTTGAAATATAGTAGGGTTCAGGTTTGGTGTATCACAGTGTTTTAAATTCTGTAAGGCAAACAAAATTAGAGGTTGACATGCTATGCAAGGTGATGCATAAATAAATTAATAAACAGCCAATTGTGACATGCTGCTGTGAGATCTATTGTTAAAGCTATTTACTTTCTTAAAGTACATGCACGTTCTCATCTCATATTTCTTCATTTCTTAATTGTTGTCATAGTGAGAAGCCGTTAAAAGCCTATTATAGCATCTCTGCTTCTCTCCTGGGGTTGAAAGGCCAGCATGCAATTTTAGCATAAGAATGCAGACCGTTATGCATGCCATTAGAGTGGTGTACAGTAACCATTACCCTCCATTTTAGATGACAGCAGTGAAAGACCCCTATAGAGAGGATTCAAAGACCACCATGTTTACCGTCATTAGGCTTCGTAACTGCACTTGCTTATGTATTTATAAAATACTAATCAGCCTGAGGGCTAAACATGTGAACTATTCTAGAACGGAGTTCCCCATGTAAGAGATCTAGACACACAAGGACACTTTGATTATGAGCTTTTCTTGGTAGGAGATATTCTGTTATTTTGGTCATCTTATATCTTAATAGCGCTCGGTTCCTTTCCTTTACAGCGCTTGAGTTCTCCCTTATCCCTGCAGGATCTGTTTGTACTTTTTCTTAATGGACTTTTCTCTCAAATGCATTTAACATGCAGGCAGTCGATTGTTTATGTAAAGTTTGGTGTCAGGTTGCACTCTTCAGACATATTGTGGGTCCACCTTGGCCAAAGGAAAGCATACACTCAACATCCTCCCCAGTTAGACAAAAAACGTGGTATAACACTGAGATGGCTTGCTAATTTTGGGGGGTGCATGTCTTCGCTGCCATAGAAAGGAATGCAATGGTTGCCACTCATGCATTAGGTCAATGTCCCAGAGTTCAAAGGAGGTCAATGGATTCTCTTGGCCATGAGAGAAGACTGAAGACACTGTGAAGTGTCTTTTTTGGAAACGAGCATATATTTTTTTTAGATATCTAACATGTGTAATCGTTTATTTTCTGGGATGGAACAGGTAGCTGGTTTCTTTATAGTTTAAAAAAGACATGTGATCTTTCTTCAACACTTAGAGACCATCTATTTTAATAAAAAAAAGAATTTTTTGATTATCATCATGTGCCGTATCTTTCATGTCATCCATCTGCAATTTACTGCTGTTTACTATGCGAAAAAACTGGCTGTTGTTTAGAAAATCACACTATTAATCATTGTAAATGGGGCATGATAACAGCAATTAAAGCCACGCGAAACAACGCACTTGCTAAGACTTTCTTTAAGCTTGGTAGATACTTTTTGTAATCTGTGCCAACTTTACAAAGCCTTACTGAAAGGACATATTGTAAACCACAAGATAGACATGAGACCATAAGACTTTTGTTTGGAGGGAATTATTTCACCTAAAAGGAATTGTGCATGATGACTGTCAGAATAACAGCCTCTGGGCTTTGAGGAAGAAGAGAGAATAGGCCTCTTTACAACTGGAAACTGATGTTGCTTTTCTTTTGTACACAAAAAAGCTCTTTTGCAAAGAATGAAAGGAATGGTGGATTGTTTTCTGTGTATTTCCGGTGTCCTGTTGCTGTAGTAACATAGCTGCAATAGTAAGCCAAAAAAAGATAGCTGCATTTCTCCCTTCAATTTTTTGAGATAAATAGATAGATAGATAGATAGATAGATAGATAGAATAGTGCAAGCTTCCTGCAGTAATATTCATAATTCATTCAAGAGTCTCGCTCTATAACTGCCATCTCATCTCATTAGGTAAACACAGCTAAATGAATGACACTTCTCACATTATGACCTGTCTGAGTTTTGTGTAATGACAGGCAGGCTTGACGAACAGTAAATATCTCATTTCCTCTTTCCTAATTATGTTTGATGAGTGTTTGTACCCGAAAGGTCAAACAGCCAAAATAGAAGCAAGTCTTAATTATTAGTCATTTATTAGAGAGTCGTAGAATTGATGTTGGAGATTAGTTTGTTCTCAGTTTAAAAGTGTAAAAGTCACTCATGGATGTAAACAGAAGCATTTGTTGAGCTCGTGCATAAAAAAAATTCATTTGTCTCTTTCCTTATAATTTTATCTTGAGACAGTGAAGCACTAATAGCAGGTTCAATTTCTCATGAGGCCATGAGATGGTTAACAGTAACAGTAACAGTAACAGTTACTCAAATGCAGTGGTTAACGACAAAACAAAACCTTTTTTTTGTCCCATTTTTCAGTGAAGATATCTAAACATCCTTAAAATAAGGTTTATTTCAGATTGTTTCATGCTCCATTTGCAAATTTTGTTAATTAATCAAATTAAAATTATTCAAATTAGGGCTGCCACTAATGACTATTTTTATTTCGATTAATCTATCGACTAATTTATCGATTAATCTAAACGATTAATTTCCCACATAAAAATCAACTATTTTACTTAAGAATATTTTATTAAAGGGGTCATATGATGCGATTTCAATTTTTCCTTTCTCTTTGGAGTGTTACAAGCTCTTGGTGCATAAAGAAGATCTGTAAAGTTGCAAACACTAAAGTCTCAAAACCAAAGAGATATTCTTTATAAAAGTTAAGAGTTAACCACGCCTACCTAAAACGGCTCGTTCTAACACGCCCCCACATACCTACGTCACGATCTGGGAAGACTTGCATAACACCGCCCAAATGTTCACGCAAAGAAAAAAGGCGTAACTTTTATTCTCACTGTAGTATTGTTGACGCTGCAGCCATGTCCTGAAGACGCTGTCTGCTTCGTTGTGAAAGCGAAACTACTTTATTTGGCCTCTAGTCTACTAATAATAAAATTATAATCAAAAAACACTTTTTAAAGGAGTATTTACCAGAAATGTTATTTACCTGAATTTATTTAGGAGAAAAATTTAAATGTGCAGTATTTCTGAAAAAAAAAAAGAAGAAAAAACTTTAAAAAAATTTTTTTTTATATAAATAAAATCAATTAGTTGGAGATGCTTTTGATTATAAAAATTTAATGGAACCATTAAAATGGAATCCAGAAAATAATGGAAAACAGAATTTGGTAAAGATAAAACTGTAAAACTCAATTAATTAGACAGGCTTTTTGATTAATACAATTTAATTTAACCATTAAAACAGAGTATAGAAAAATGAAAATGGAAAAAAAACTGAATTTGGAAATAAAACGGAACGGAGCCGCTGTGTGACGCATGTACTTAACCTACACGCATGTAAATAATTAAAGCGCATATACTGTATTAGAACTGCATCGCATATAATTATTTAATTAAATCGTAGCGTTTGTGAATTGACAATTATGCTTAATTAAGAGTTTTAAATGGGTTTAATATATCATGCATCCTTGGGAAACAGTCTAATTGTGTTATATGGATTCTCGTCCGTGAAATGCGCCACTTCCGGTATTTTGCCTGTTAGTCGACGCAACCAAACGAAGTCGAGGATTTTTAAAAAATCGAATAGTCGACGAATCGCGACAGCCCTAATTCAAATTATTTGTCACCATTCTCTTAGAAGTCCCATTTCCCTTCGATTTTGTCAGTCTTGTAATGTAAAAACAAAAATGCTGAAGTAATATATATATATATTCAGTTAAAGAGGTGCCTTTTGTTCTTTGCATACTGGATACATTTACAGAAATTAAAATTATATAATGAATTGCATACTGGGTACATTTACAGAATATTATTATTATAAATCTTTATAAGATAAATAGTTATTAGATATTTTGATTAACCAACTAATATATGGCAATTTTAAGGAGGCCAACTTAGCCGATGAACTGAAGAGTTACCTCCCCCTTGTGTCAGTTCCAAAATCTGCCAACACACTTGTGAATGGATAACTATTTTAATTTTCAAATATGCTCTTTGGTGAATTTTGAGAAAATCTCCTTCGAAATTAGTGTTTCATTTCAGCAATTTTTTGAACATATCATTTGCAATCATTAAATTATTATGTAAATTTCAGCAGTATTTCTGTTAGTCACTCTGCACTTTTCACTTGCTGGTGAAAAGCATACTCTTCAGCTGGGCTTCTCTGTTAAAGGCAACCCAGCATTCAGAACATCTCAAAGATGCTTTCACAGTGTTCAAATGCCACTGAATGGGGTGGTTTGTCTGATTGAATCGGATGTGGTGCTGGCCACACCTGGACCTGTGCGAATAATGCCCAGGACAATAAATCAGATGAGGTCAAACGCTCTCCGTTCACGTTTGTGTATGTGTTCTGGACTGTGGGAATGGGAGTGTGTGTGTCATGAGCGTGATGGATCAGGGAAGGGAGGTGTCGTTGGGGTCAAAAGAGGGTATAATGACCCCACTTTTCCTGCTCGGGCTCTGACCTCCCAGAGAGTGCTGGAAACCTGAACTGGGCATTGTCGTCAAACAGTGAGAGTAAGTGGCCTCTAGAGGCCGCCCTGACTGACTGCCACATGTTTGACTTTCACACTGGAGATCTGTTCTTAGTGTCAAGTGTGGTGCCGGTGGTCCGACATGTAATTGATGCTGTGGAATTAAAAGTGGCTTTAGGGTTAAACTTCACACCATATTGCATGTCAGCATCACAAACTACTTGCATTGACCTTTTGATCAAGTCAGTCTCATGCACTGACTAACATGTATGTGTCACTTTCAGTTGATTCACATGCCAGATTTATTGCACTGATATGTATAATGTGAATATGTAGCATATCAAAGGTTTGTAATAGGAATTATACAGCTATTAGTTAAGCACTTTACATCTGTACGCCAGTAGGTGGCAATGATTGACTTTATGAGGCATCATTGAATCATTTAGTCAGCACTGCAGATTTGTTAATTTAAATCATTCACTCGAAATAGTTCAAAATCAGATTAATTTAGGACTGAAACGACAATTGATTGTCTTATGAGTGAATCATTTAATCATTCACGCAACCAATTTGTTTAGAAACGCTGATTTGTTCAGTAATGAAACAAGAGATTGAATGAGTCATTGAATCATTCACTCAAACGATTGATCCAGAAACACTGATTCATTCAGGAACAAAACACTCCTAGTGTGTTGCCCAAAGATACAACTTTGTTTGTCAATGGAACAAATATAGACTAAGATATTGTTAATATTATGTCCAAAATGTAAGTTATTCATTATTAACTTTGTGTTTATTGAACTGTTTTATAGAAGCAATATGTGTGGCGGAGCTAAAACAAACAAAACCAGCTAGACATATTGTGTCTAAAATATCAGTTACTATTAACGTCTTGTTTATGGAACTGTTTTAATTGCAGGATAAAGAAATAATTGCTCGCCTTGTATCCCATCCTTCTCACTACTATACAGTATATTGACTTTTGCTTGACATTTGGGAATTGGCTGCTAGTACTATGACAACGAAAACCAAATAAACTGTCAGCTATTTGCAGAAAACAGAAGCTCAGCTTATGATGATGGGGATGGAAGTAGCCCGTATCAGGTTTGCTGTGGATTGTTAGCGGATCGGATAAACCTTCCCTAATGTAGACCCACTGGTGTTCATGGATAATTATCCGCAGTTCTCTGAGCTTGATGGATTGATTTGGTTGTTCGGATTTTGTTACACAACCGTTTCTCACCTACTGTTTTTCAGAGCACAGGTTGCGAGACTGTCCAGCTGCCCCAGTATAAATCTCCTACAGAAATCTGATCTGGCATTAGCAGGGGCAGCACAGAGCTGTAGGCCTGTGCATAGGCATCTTTATAATTTCTAGACATCTAGACATCTTCATCATGTAATTAATACTTTTCATACTATTTTAGCATAATATAGAATATTTGCATAATATAAAATATTACATTCTAATAATTATTGTATGTGATTTAAGTGTAGTTGTCTGTGCATATATTTGGGCTGATAAAAAGTAATAACAATAATAATAAAATTAGGCTAATACAAATTATTACTGTAATTATTATTATTATTATTATAGATGTCTTTGCATAATAATAATAATATTAATTACTGATATAAAAATAAAAAATAATATTACTATTATATATATATATATATATATGCAAAAACAACTCATTGTTACACTATGCATTATAAATTCCTTTATAGTTATTTACAAGATATAATGTATTACAACAAACATTATGAATAATAAAATTAAAGAATAATTATAATGCATTATACCTTTTAATAACCCTTTATAATGCATTATACATAATGGCTTTAAGAAGTCAGTGCCAATAGCCTCATGGGCAGTGCGCTGACATATAATGACATTGCACTTCTGGCGTCCCGAGATCGAGGCAAATAAATAAAAGGCAAAAACCAGAATCAAATATATAAATTTAAACATAAAGTATGTGTATATATATATATATATACACACACACACACACACACATTATATATACACATCTATTCTATTCTATTCAATATTATTATTCCATATTTTTCACACGTCTAAAAAAAAAGTCGTATTAATGGCTCCACTTTTTAATATGAATCTTATCAGCTGTAATCTGCATAAATAAGTGTTCTGACATGGGCGCCACAAATTGCTCTGCACTTCACGGCAATTTATGTGTCAACTGTCATTGTTTCACATGAACGCCGTTGAGGGTACTAATTACGTTATCATCCTTCCTGATGGTGGAATTCGCTTGAATTCCACTCTTTTTGTTTCTGAAATAAGTGATGTAGGTTACAGGCAGGGTCTATACTGTCATCAGGATACTTGATAGCCAAATTGAATATGTCAATGCAAATATTATAATGTAAAGAAATGCTTGAGTCAGTGGGACTGTAAAGGTACCTGCCTTCAGTTACCATAGCAAGCATAGTCCTGTTTTTGTTGAAGACATCTTGCACGGAACATATTGCACCAAATTCTTTTAAGCTTATGTGCAGAAATTTGACAGCAGAGGAGAATATACACAGTATAGGATTTCTTTGTATGTGGAATCTTGCCAAGCACAACGTTAATCCAGACCATCACGAGGTGAGACGTTAAATATACACGCACTCATGCACCTCTGTTTTTGTTCTGTTCTTTGTTCATTCAGTGTGTGCATGAGTGTGGCAGGTACTTCAAAGGGTAATTATAAATTTACTGCTTCATTTCTTCCAAATATGAGCATAAATTTAGTTAACATATGTAGTCATGTGAAGCCAGTTTTATTTGTCTAGTGCTTTTCACAACACACATTGTTCCAAAGCAGCTTTAAAGCTAGAGCCTATCAGCAGTACAGGCACATACAGTATTTAAATAAATGTCTACAAGGCAAATATTTAGGAGGCCAAGCATTGTCAAATTCCAGTTCATCAAATGGTTTGGCAGATGTGTACCAATAACATATTCAGGCATGATGACTATCGGTCTGTATCTGTTGAACACTTTTCCGTCAGTATCAAAGTTGGTACAGCCAGCTTTAGCAACAGGACATGCTTATAGTGCAGTTGTTATTGCAAATGTTACTAACACTAAAACTAATACAAAATATAAAATCAAAATTGCAAAAAAATAAATAAATAAATGTTATTAAAAAAAACATGAAGCAAAGTAGAAGCACAAACATGAAATGCATACACAGTTTTGTAGCGATATAAATCCATCTAATACAATAAGAGCAAAACCACAATAAAACATGCATGCAGTATAACATCTGAACACAAGGTCCAGTCTTTATGAAAGCAGAACAATATGAGAGAATTTTGTGAGAAAATTAAAAAAAATGTATTTATGGAATAGATGCAAGCAGTCCCACGTTGTATGGTGCATATCTGTCATATTTGTGTCCAAGGATGCTAATATTCAAAATGCACAGATTCTGTTAAGAAAATCCATTGGCAGACAGACAGCGCAGCTCAATAGAAATCCACAGCCTCCTCTTGTGTAAGAACAGTAGAGCCTGCTGTCATCCCTGCCAGACAGTTTCTTCTTTTTTTCTGACAGACAGTTGGAAGTGATTGCATTTTGCATTAATGCCTCATTACTCACAGGTGTGTATATGTACGACGTGCGCACGCGTGTGTGTGTGTGTGTGTCTGTCTGTCTGTCTGTCCGTCTGTTGGCGGCTCATTAGTGTTCTCGTTGACAGATGCGATAGGGCTTTTAATGTATTCCACCCACTCTGTCACCACCCAAGGTCAACTACTGGGCAGTATAAGACACGGAGACTTGACAGAAGGCTGTAACAGACAAACACAGACAAACACACAGAAAACCTGCTCGTAGTGTTTGTGTGTGGAGCCCGGCAGCTTAGTTTCTTTTGAAAAACATCTAAATGACAAGAAACATTCATAGGCTTTTGTAAAGCAATTGTGCCTAATTGATTTTAATGAATTTAATATATGTATTTTAGCTAAAATGAATGTTGATGCTGTTTATTCCTGTGGCCTCTTAAAACTTCTTCTTGTTAGGCCACCATGATCCAGGAGATAGTAAGCAAACATAAATCAGAAATGTTTTTTTTCTTTAAGAAACCCTTGTTTGAGAGGATTTTGTTAAAGACATTGGAGGAGGCAAAGGACATAATTGTAATTAACACAATTAATTTAAGCATAATTGGTCCATGGAGCTTTACTGACTGCAAGAACTGCAGTCATTAGATAATTAAGAAAGTCTAGAATTTAGAATCAAACAGGCAAAAACTCATTTGGTGTTAAATCAATTTTCACAGATTATATACAGTATAAATGATTGATCGCTCTTGTTTTTTAAGATAATATTATATGTGCAGTGCAGGGATTACATATACTGTACAGTCAGCCGATGATTATCACTAAATAAACCCCTGAAGTTTATTTTCAGATAAAAACGGGTTGACTGAATATTATTCTACTTTTACACAGCTGTTTAAAATGAAATACATGCATTTTTTTTTTGTTAATATATTATATTATATTATATATCCATTAATCCATTTTCCAAACTGGTTGTCTTATGTATAGGGCTGGGGTTCTATACTATTCTATTCTAGTCTAGTCTATTCTGGTGAAAAGCTCTTCTTTTAATGTTCTTTTTACATTTACATTTAGTCATTTAGCAGACGCTTTTATTCAAAGCGACTTTCAAGTGAGGACAATGGAAGCAATCAAAATCAACAAAAGAGTAATGATACGCAAGTGCTATAACAAGTCTCAGTTAGCTTAATGTGTTACACCCTGATAAAGGGGGAAAATAGACATTAATAAATGAAGACACGGACTCGTGCTGTTGTCTCTGCGTCAGTCTGTATTGGCTGTGACGCACAGCACAGCTCCCTAGTGGACACTCATATATTACACTTAAATCATATTGATTTGAACTCTTTTTTTACTTTTTCTTTTTTTATTACAGTTGAATCACATTGATTCCGTCATTTATATGATCATTTTGATCTTTGATATTTTTAACCTCTACAAATGGAGTAGACATAGCAAGGTTTTTTTTTAAATTCTATAATAAATAAAAAGAAAACAGAATGAATAGAAAAAGAATAGAGCAAGCTAGA
>NW_015652130.1:197807-201036 GCF_001515625.1 Sinocyclocheilus rhinocerous
CAAGAGAGCATTGCAATAGTCCAGCCTGGACAGAACAAGAGCTTAAACAAGGAGTTGTGAAGCCTGTTCTTGATGTTGAATAAAGCAAATCTGCAGGACCGGACAGTTTTAGCAATTTGGTCTGAGAAAGTCAGCTGTTCATCAATCATACGTTTTCTGGCTGTTTTTGAAGGAGTTATGGTTGATGTGCCTAACTGGATGGTGAAATTGTGATGAAACGATGGGTTTGATGTTTTTTTACTCAGAAGCTGATCAGTAATGCCTTGAACTGTATAATGTATGGTTAAAGACATATTGTAGGATTATATTTATATTATCATCTACGTGTATACATTTAAATAAGCACTTAACATAATGTAAATATTCTGTGCACTTTCAGAAATAAAGGTACAAAAGCTGTCACTGGGGCGGTACTCTTTCAAAAGGTACACTTTTGTACCTATTAGGTTCTAATATGTACACTTTAAGTACTAATATGTACCTTTAAAGTACCAAAATGGACCCTTTAGGTACAAAAATGTACCTTTTGAAAAGGTATCGCCTCAGTGACTGCTGTTGTACCTTTATTTCTGAGCGTGTGCAGTGTAGGCCAAGCTGTAATCACAAAACTAACATTAAAGAATTGCTTGTGGATACATTTTAAACTATTTTCTAATGTGATATCAAAACAAAGTGTTTCTGTGATACAGCCTGTCAAGGAATGGGAACATGACTACCAGAACTATCCATGACAGCTTTCCTTTAGCTGAGGTTTGTCCTGGTCATTACATCAGGAATAAAAAAAGACCTGTTCAAAGTGCATGTGGAATACAGATGTCTTTGTGTGAAACGCTGTCACGATGGGACCCTTGTTACGTCTGTGCAATTTGTAGCCTGAGGCAGAATAGTCCACAAAGTCATTCCTGGTTTTCCTGCTGTGTGAAGGCACACATTCTGTGAGGAATGTTCGCTGAAATTAGGTCTGATGCTGAGGGACACGTCTGAGTGAGATGTTCATTAATTATATATATTGTTTGCCATCTTTAGAAATTAGCTTTTGTGTTGGATAAAGAGGCTAACCTAAAGATGCCTATTTTAGTCGGGTGCCCTCATTAAACTGAACTTCCCGCCTTAGTTTTAAGCCTTGTGATGTGATTGCATTCTTTCATTTTTAGAGGTTTTTATTGGGAGACAAAAAGTGTGTACAGTCACTGAACATACTGAGCCTGAGGGAATTCTATTGCTCATAGATAGCTACTGGAGAGTTAATGGAGATCTTATGTTTCATATTATCAACTTTGTTTCAGATGAAAATTCTTTTGACATTTGTTGACATATGGTAGGCATTTAGTTTTACCATTAATGTGGATGCCATAGTTCAAGTGATTTGATTTTGGAATTTGATGAAAATACTTGAGCTCATGTTGATACCTCTTTTTATTGCACACTTCAGCAAAGCATCTTGGAAAATTGCAAATTTTGAGTCATTGTTGAGAAATTAAAAATAAATAAATAAATAATTGGACATTAAATATTACTTGAGTTTAAATGTATAATAAACAGGTTAAAGTTTAAATATAATATAATATAATATAATATCATTGCTCTTTTGTTGATTTTGATTGCTTCCATTGTCCTCATTTGTAAGTCGCTTTGGATAAAAGTATCTGCTAAATGATTAAATGTAAATGTAAATGTAAAAAGAACATTAAAAGAAGAGCTTTTCATCAGAATAGAATAGAATAGAATAGAATAGAACCACAGCCCTATACATAAAACAACCAGTTTGGAAAATGGATTAATTGATATATAATATAATATAATATAATATAATATAATATAATACATTTATTTTACAAACCGCTTGTCCTATGTATGTGGTTGCTATTTATAAATACATTTCTATTCTATTCTATTCTATTCTATTCTATTCTATTCTGCTCTGTTCTTACCATTTACCTTTTCTGGGGGGAGAGAAGCAATATACAATAACTGAACATGCTGCTGAGCCTGTGGAAATTACATTGCTTGAATTCCATATAGAGTTAATGGAGATCTTGTGTTTATGTTTCAACTTTGTTTCAAAATTTGATGAGAATGCTTGGATGCATATCGATTGCACACATTAAAATCTTGAGTTATTGTTGAGATCTCTTCTGAAATAATAGCGGAGACATTTTTGAGACTATTTTTCTCATGAGAAAAATCTGACACAGGAGACTTCAACAAGACTTAATGTTGTTGTCTAGGAGAAATAATAGAGATATTGTTATGTTTATTGTCAGTGATTTTTACTAAGTTTTCGGTGCTGAGTAGTGCATGCAAAAACAGGAGAATCACTTCCCATTTGATGCTTAATGAGAGTGAATGATTGGCGGTGCCATTCTTATTTCATATATCCGCCCTTAAATACACTCACCTTTACTGGCTGGTTTGCTTTCCTATTAAAGAGTCCATTATCTGCTGTAGTGAGTCTACTAGGGGAGTGATATCAGAATGGAATGGAGCTGAATCTTAATCAAACTGTTCAAATATTAGCCACGTCTCCATCACCACCCCCCAGTCTACCCAACCTTCTTTCTGTCATTCTCACTATACACCTGACCTTACATCCCCCAACAGCACACTGCGTTCTTATGCAACTCATTGAGTGTAGATTGTTCTAGCCTCATTGTCATATAAAATTAGTTCAGATGATTGGTGCTAAAAAAAAACTGATTCTGTCTCAGCAGTAGTATCAGAAACATTCAAAAACAATTTTGCAGAATAAATTTAGTTATAATGCTAAATTACACCGACAGCACTGCACACTACATATGCAGACTTGACTTTCCAGGGAATCAGACTTCAAACTGGGCTGAACGGTTTCTCATAACCGATTGAAGATTAGTCCAGAATTAAAATAGAATTTATTTGCCAAGTTTATACTCGGGAGAATTTGGAAGTGTATTGCTTCAAAGGTAACAATGAACAACACACAGATAAACAGAAAAGTGAGAAATTGCTATTGTTTGTCTTCAATAAGGGTCAATTATTCGAAATTGAAATGTATACATCATATGAAAAGCTGAATAAATAAGCTTTCCATTGATGTATGGTTTGTTAGGATAGGACAATATTTGGCTGAGATACAATTATTTGAATATCTGGAATCTGAGGGTGCAAAAAAATCTAAATATTGAGAAAATCGCCTTTAAAGCTTTCTTACAAAATATCTTCATGGAACATGATCTTTACTTAATATCCTAAT
>NW_015652130.1:201718-221066 GCF_001515625.1 Sinocyclocheilus rhinocerous
ATATTTGTGACCCTGGACCACAAAACCAGTCATAAGGATTTATACATCATCTGAAAGCTGAATAAATAAGCTTTCCATTGATGTATGGTTTGTTAGGATATGACAATATTTGGATATTTGAATATCTGGAATTTGAAGGTGCAAAAAAAATCAAAATATTGAGAAAATCACCTTTAAAGTTGTCCAAATGAAGGTCTAGGCAATGCATATTACTAATCAAAAATGAAGTTTTTATTTATTTACGGTAGGAAATTTACAAAATATCTTCATGGAACATGATATTTACTTAATATCCTAATGATTTTTGGCATAAAAGAAAAATCAAAAATTTTTACCCATACAATGTATTTTTGGCTATTGCTACAAATATACCCCAGCGACTTAAGACTGGTTTTGTGGTCCAGGGTCACATTTGTACAATGTCTGTGCTGCTTCTCAGTGAACCTTTTTTTGGTCAAATATTATGTGCAAACTGTTTCTGAGAACCAACCTTATAGATCTAATATATCATTCTCTAGGTTTAAAGCTAGGTTAAGTTTTTTTATTTTTTATTTTTTATTTTTTGCGAGAAATTATATTTCTTATATAGATCTTTATTTCTTTTGTAGCCCCTGTGCTGAATGATTTGGATTATCTGATCTGGACATTATATCAATCTCCAGCCTCATACCAGATAGTCCATGCAAATAAAGAGTCGGGACATGAAGACAAGCCTAGAGGTCAAATATGAAGGAAATGAAGAAGTCTGACCTTGACACATGCTTTATACCTTCCTCCACCTCTTATGTTGTTGTAGAAGAATCCAGATGGTTCTGTGGGCAAGGACTTCTCTGAATGCCAGGAGTGATGTGTGTTGCTGCGTGAGGTGAATGCTGGCTAGCACTGACAAATATTCACTGAGGGGGTTCGCAAAAGTCAGTCGTAACAGCTTGCAGCCATTGCGAGGTGCACAATGCCCATTGTATTGAAAAAAGGTGTCTGTTGTCTGTCAAACTCTTTGTGATTCAGTCCAGATCATGTTCCTTTGGCTTGTGGCTACTAATGTTCTCATAGATTCCACAGCTTTTTTAGATTTAGGAAGTCACGAATATGAAAATATCTTAAATAATTACAGTATGGTTCAAGATTTAGTTCAGGTTATCTTATCTTATCTTGGAGCATTTAAGACATAGATGAGACATAGATGTTATATTCAGGACTGGAAGGGTCCAAATGTAATAGTTTGACAATCTATTCAAATACTCATTGTTTTTTATTATTATATTAGAATGTATTTTATATATGCATACACTTCAATTCATGTCCAAGTTGTGGTTTCAGTAATATTTTTGGGAAATAATTTGCTACTTATGTTCAGCAAGTAAATTTATTTAATTAATTGATCAAATATGTTTTTGACTGCATTGACTGAAAAAAAATGGCATACTGATCCCAAACTTTTCAACAGTAGTGTAAATATTGCTTATCCAGATATACATATTTTCCTTTACAGTTCATAACAATTTGTTGTACATATATTATTCATATTTATTTGTTATCATGTTTATATTATTCTGTAAATAAGTTGTTGTTCTGTAATTTTGTGTCTGTTGTGTAAGCTTTGTTACCACTCAGCCAATCTTGATATCAGTTGGCCAAAGAAAACGATAGACATGCATTTGCAAATTATTTACAAAACATCTGCACAAAACACAAGATAAGCCAAATGGCTGGGATTAATTCTCTTAGTTTCAAAGTAGAACTGGAAAGTCATTTTGACAGAGAAAACATCTGGCTTCTCTTTTCGCTCTCTTCCTAGTCCCTTGTGAATCTTTCTATCAGTGTTGCAAAATATTACAACCTCTCAAAAGCATCCACCATCACCTCTGCCCTGTCACATTAAAGAAAATTGTGAGGTAAAATGGAGAATGCGTTCCCCATGGAGTGTCATTCAAGCAGTTTCTCTCGCTTGCCTTTCTTCCATCCTCCCTGACTTGTTCTGGGTCTCCAACTGTGGCAGCTCTTAATAGTTCGGCTACTTTGTTCTGCTGTAAAAAAAAAAAAAAATTTTGACCCATACTTGGAATTAGTGCTCTGCATTTAACCCATCCAAAGTGCACACACACACACACACACCATTAACACACCCGGAGCAGTGGGCAGCCATTTTTTGCTGCGGCGCCCGGGGAGCAGTTGGGGGTTCGGTGCCTTGCTCAAGGGCACCTCAGTCGTGGTACTGAAGGTGGGAGAGAGCGCTGTACATTCACTCCCCCCACCTACAATCCCTGCCGGTACCTTTGGGTTACGAGTCCGACTCTCTAACCATTAGGCCACGACTTCCCCAACTGTGCATTGTATGAGGGGAGCTGTGAGGCTGTTGTTACCCATTGTTGTTGGCCTGTAGGGTACAAAGGTGTTTATTTCAACCAATGATTCCCAACTAGAGATATGTGTATCCCAGGAAGTGCTTTAGCAGGTTTTTGTTACATGGAAGTCGTTAATTAATTAATTAACTTTTATAAAATGTCCCAAATGGATTTCATTTATAAATACATTTGCCATAAGATCTTTTTTTGATGAATTTTTTTTTTGAGAAAATCTGATGCACAATATATCTGTGCCATATGTGTTGTCATCTGATATTATATGCATGTTTTTACATTTTAGATTATCTTTGTAAGCATCTAATGCTTACTTAAAATTAAACACTTATAATTTAACACTGTTAAATGTAGAAAAATGAATATCTATTTTTATACTGTATGTTATTGTGTACAGTGGTGGTTATAAATTCACTGGTACCATTTAAAACAATTTTTGGTAACACTTTAGAATACTGTTCCGTCGTTAATGAATAACTACACAGGAACAAATGACTAATGCACTAATAACATTGTAGTAACTACTATTACCTAACAAGAAACTCTGATTAACAATTTAGTTAATAATAGTGCTCAGCTGAAACTGGTACTTTACTATTAGCTAATCAATAACTACTATTTTTTAATATATCTTCTAAGAACTACTGTATACATGTTCATGCTTTATATGAATTATGCATAATGTATAATTAATTCTAAATACCATGGTAACCCACTAGTAATGACTCGAGTATTACCAAATTCTTCTAAAGGAACTACTAATTACTTGGATCATTCTTCTAATGTGTAAAGCATCATAACTTTCTAGTATGGACTGACGTCATAGTAAGATTTCGAGATAAATGTAAGGTTTTGGATAGTAATGACTCAAGTGTTACTACATCCTTCTGAAGAAATGACTAATTATTTGGATCAGTATTCTAAAGTGAAGATCACGGTAACCCACTAGTAATGATTTAAGTGTTACCAAATCAAGCAAAATGAATTACTAACCAGAATCTTACAAAAACCTCAAACGTTTACAATGACTTCAGTAATTACTAGGGAGTTATCACGATCCTCACATTAGAATACTGATCCAAAAAATTAGTAATTCCTTTAGAAGGATTAGTAACACCTGAATAATTATTATCCAATATTTTACAGAGCCCTCAACAGTTTACAATGATTTCAGTAATTACTAGGGAGCTATCATGATCTTCACTTTAGAATGCTGATCCAAATAATTAGTAATTCCTTCTGAAGAATTTGTTAATACTTGAGTCATTACTAGTGGGTTACCATGACCTTCACTTTAGAATTAATTATACTTTATGTATTATTCAGATTAATTATCAACCTGTATACAGTAGTTCTTCGTAGTTCTTAGGGAGGTATGAGAAAATAGTAGTTACTGATTAGCTAATAGTGAACTACCATATTCGAATAAGCACTATTACTTACTAATTCATTAATCAGAGTTTCTTGTTAGATACTAGTAGTTATTAGAGTGCTAATATTGCATTATTCATGTGTTCTTGTGTAGTTATTCATTAATGATGAAACAGTATTCTAAAGTGTTACCCTTTTTTCTTTTTTTAAATTGTATTATTTTGAATTTCTTTAGGCCAAGAATGAACTGTAGCATTTAATTTTAATATTGACTATTTATTGGTCATTGTCTCTAACATGAAAATAATCATTGGCTTATCAGTATCGGCTAAATTGGTGCATCACTAGTATTATTGTGTTATTGAAGGGCTACTTAGTGAGTTGGTTATAAATAACATCATTAACCTTTTCATTTTGGAACTGTTTTCCCTTGATTAGCAACCACTGAATAAGACTGTTGTTGCATTAGAGTGATAAATGGATGTAAACATTCTCTTGAGGTACTTGTCCTATTGTGATGTTAAACGAGTGAATAGTAATGTTCCGACCATCCAAGTGTCCCAGTGCGCTGGGGGGAACATTTTGTTTGGATGGAGAGAATAGAGAAAAGGAAGTGTATACGTGCAGTGCTGACTTAGAAGGGGTGAATTAATTGCATGTCTACTAATAATTTCCGCTATATTGTCCTCTAGTATACATGTTAACAATGTTTTTACCCTTTAAGTGCTTTTGCTTTTGAAAAAATATATAATTATTTTTAGGAAACTAGAATCTTTATTTCCATCTTAAAGCCTCTGAAAGAAAGCATTTCACATACTCTCCTATATCTCCTATTACAATAGCAAACAAGATGTTTTCGGCACATTGTTAGCTGGTTGCTAAGATGTTCTAGGTTGTTGCTAGGTGGATCCTTGTCAAAAGAGCCCATTATATGTGTTTATACTGTATTCTGACCCCTTGCACTTCCTTTTTAACCTTTGGGTACTGTCGTGGCATAAAGCCGAATGCTACATATAACACATCTACATTATTTAGTGAATCAAAATAGCACCGAGCTAAAAAGGTTATGGTCTGTCTTATCGTTGTGGTGACGCTCTACCGGAGCAGCACCTCGTTTATCCATTTGCTTGGTCGGTTCATTACTGGGGGAAGTCGGTCACCTGGGTGAGGGGCCAGGTGGGGGCCATCGATTTTTCCATCTTCTTCTTCTCTTCTTCTGCCTCAGTTGGCAGGCTTCAATCTGAACCTTGCATTAGTCTCATCTTCTCCATTCTATGTGCAATCGATTGCTCCACAGCTTTGTGATGATAAATTCATGGCATGCTGCAGGACTTACGTTCTCTAACTCACTACTCGACAGTGGAGGTTGCTGCTGTTATACGAAGAAGAAAAAAATTGATTCTTGTGGGTCTCCTTGAATTCTGTAAACTTTAAATAATTGATGTGGGTTTTCATGTTTGAATGAACATATTGCTGATGAAAGTGAGGAGGGATGTTGTGCAGTGCTTGATGCGTTCACACAAATCCAACCATGTGCAAGCATAACGTATAGTGTACATTTTTTTGCTATTCTTTACACTTAAATTTTGCTTTATTTTATTATTTAATATTTGTGTTTTGTTTTTTGCCTAATTGTATTTGAATAAATTAAATAAAATGTATTTAATTGTAGTTAAAATGTCTGAGAGTATCGTTGAAATAGCTTGATTTTGGTAAGTTGTTTCACACGTACCTACTTATTTTACTGAAAATGCGCAGTTGTTTGTATGAGGTCATCATCACAGTGTTATTTTAGAATTATTTATATACTATTCGATTTTTTATTAATATTTTGAATAGGCTTTTATTTCTCTATTTTCAGTTTTCATGTGCTTTTGTCATTTACTAGTTTTGTATATTATATTTATCTTTTATTTTTATTTCAATTTACGTAGTATTAGCACTTCAAATTAAACTTCTTTTCAGTTAGCTACCAAGGAAACATTTTTTATTTATATTTAATATATTTTAATTAACTAAAATGATTTTTAATAGTTTAGTTTATTTTTAGTTTATAACAACACTCATTATCGACAGACAAAATAACTCTCTTTACCTTTTCTCTCAGATTCCTTTTCACGTGTTGCAAAAAGTCGGTATATGAAAGAACCTGCAGTATGTGGTTACTGTAATCTGTGAATATGTGTGATTGTGTATTTATCCCATTTGTCCCAACTTTTTTACTTCATTTTTTTTTTTTCATTTATTTGTCATTTAGGTGTAGAGGAATCCCAAAAAAGGCCTTTGCTACACAGTCAATGTTGATAATACAACCATTAGCGATATTTGCTTTGTGCAGATTTGAGCAGTACAGCAAGTACCTTTACATATTCTTTAAAAGTTCAGTTTCACTGTAGTTTGATTTGAACTGTGCGCATGCTTCAGACATGTGGTCAGAGAGTCGGCAGGACCAATAACTCATTCACTGGTAGCCAATCCATCTGTATCTCCTTCTCTCTGTCTGTCCAGGAAGATGGGCAGCAGGTTCTTCTGGTTGTCTCATTAGCACTGCGATGTCAGTTTGTCCAACGTGATCTCATGATAATTTGTATGTATTTTACGTAAAATGTGGTACTATAAAACGTACATTCACTTACGTTTTTACAGGCACTAAAACGTACAATACTGACGTATTTTCAGCATCTAAACGTACAAATACTTACGTATTTTCAGCATTTAAACGTACAAATACTTACGTATTTTCAGCATTTAAACGTACAAATACTTACGTATTTTCAGCATTTAAACGTACAAATACTTACGTATTTTCAGCATTTAAACGTACAGAGCAGTGACTTTTGTTAGCATAATGGTGGGTGGAGGCCACCTTCAAGGGGGAAGAAAGCAGCGAATCTGTTTCTCTTAGGCCCATGAAGGGAGGGGTGCTGGGTGTTAAGATCCTCGCCGGGGTCAGCGGTCCTTTGGACAAGGATAGAGTGTCCACACAGCATGCCAGAGTTTATTTAGTACCAGGCAACAAGTTGTGTTGAAACCTGAGCCTCTTGCAGATGGTGAGCCGACTTCCCTATCCCTTTTTAAAGCCGATCTGTCAGATAAGCTGACTCTAGCATCCCAATACAGCTACAGGATGTGTTTCACAATGCCTAAATGAACTTCCTCAATGGGAATCCCGTTGCAGAGCTTTTAGCTGCTAAATGAGGACTGCATGCCATTTCTGTCTGGGATCAACGGCTTCAGATTGATGAAGAACACTGGCTGTGTGTAACTTTGTCTTTTTATCGACCATCACTTGAATTAGTGACTCAGAATTTTAACAACCTAAACTTTTTTTAATGGTGCTTTCCATTTAGTTCCTCTTCTTTCCCTAGAGTTTCAAAGGGGGACTCTCTTCTTTTCTCCTCCACTCTTGTACCCCTCGACCCAGTCTATACTGTACGCTGAAGATCAAGTTTCTCCGGCCCTACAGCTAAGTCCAACAGACGACAGACCCGTTGGCAGTCTTGTTTGATGCTGAAAGCGGATCCCAGTGCCGCTCTATGAGCTCTGCATAGCAGGAATGTGCAGGAGAAAGGGATGAGCATGTTGTGGTGTCTCTCTGATGCCCTTCATGAGTAACTTGAGAAGGCGTATGTGTTCGAAATGTCCAGGGGGCTGCCATCGCTCTCTCATACACTCCTTTTTTCAGTGATATCAGTGATACCTGAAGAAAGCTATCCATTAGCATTCCCATTCATCTCAATGGCAGTTACTTGGAATTAGATGATCTGAAATCTGTCATCTTTGCTCAAGAGACCACAGCACGTTTTGAACCAATCACCTGAGCTGTTAAATCATGACGTCATTTTGGAACCGTAGGAAAATTACATCATGGTATTGCTGATTGCGACAATTCTGGGCTGTAGTAAATGCTATACACAAGCTGTCCCTGGGATGGTACCATTTCAAAAGGTACATTTTATTTACCTCTATAGGTTGCATATTAGTACCTCAAAGGTACATATTACCTAAAGTGCACCTATTAGTACTTAAATAATTCATATTAGTACCTTCCGAAAGCTTACCGTCCCAGTGACAGCTTTTGTTTCTGAGAGTGTAGTAAAATATTAGCAATATATGTTACTTGCAAACAATTGTATTCTGTCAGAGCTCATTCTGTCAATGGAGAAAGATGCTGTTTAAAACCAAATGGTGAAGTTATGGCATCTACCAACAGGATAACAGCGCTATGCAATCCAGACAAACCTTTGAACCTTTTCTCTCCCTTATCAGTATTCTGATTTGTGCTGCTAATTTAGACCGTCTGATATTGTAACATGTTTTGGTCTCATTATCATAGCTCTTGATGAGAACAAGAGAGATCCACTTGACTTTTAATCTTTTGTTGCGATAGCATCTCAGCAGTGATACTTCTGGTTATATGTACTGCTTGCATTTAAGTGGAGGAATATTTCCTCATTTGGATGATGGAGAAACTTTCTCTCCAATGGTTTGCAGACTGTGTTTACGAAAGCATTTCAAAGAGGCAGTTGAAAGCTAGCGCACTTAAGGGGAAATCACAAAACCCAGAGCATATCAATCTCTTATTTTTTAGACTTAACCTTGGCACTAATTTCACTAGCCGAGAGAAAAAAGGGTATTAAAAGTTCCCCACCCAAAAAAAAAAAAAAACAGTTTATGTTCCAAGCATTAATTAAACAGCCTGCTGTCAGCGCTGATTGAATATGACATGCCTATATTCTACGACTTTTGATTGTTTATGCAAATATCATTTAGTTTTTGATTGGTTTACAGACATGATCCAGACACAATAGGACATCACTTTGAATGTTTCATTGTCCAAATACATTTGATTTCACTAGTGTATTAAGTCAAAAGTTTTCACAAAACCTGATGATTGTTATTCAACAATGTTCCAAAAGAACATCTTGTGAGATTCAGTGGGAGCAAGAAAAAATGAAACGCAATTCTTCCTCATGCTTCTTTCATTTAAATAACTGTTAATTAAAAAATAAAATAAAATACATTAATGTTTGTAATACATTAATGTTAATTTACATACCTTTAGAAATGAGAAATTAACATTAATAATTTCAGAACTTTATTGTAGTGTTTCCAACTTTTTATTTTTATTTCTTTGGACCCCACAGTTAGTATAAATATGTAAAAGCACAGAAAATTGAAATGTATACAACAATTGGCACAATAAACAAAAAACATTTCTGCAAATTTTCCACAGTCAAAAATCTCTCAAAGTACAGCTAGATGTAAAGAACTCCATGAGCACAGATAGCATGATGTTCTAGAATCTGGGAGAGTGAGCCAGTCACGCTTAGGCGAGATGAGAGGATAACCTATAGCGTGACTCTTTTCCAACTTCTCTCTTTGCAACAATATCAGCCTCATGTAATCAAAACATAGTTATCCTCTGCTGCCTGTTGACTGCTTTGAAAAAGCAACAATAACAGACATCCACTCACGCAATGCAGGACGGCACACACAAACCGGGAAAGATATCAATCCCGTCTGGTAATTCCACCGTATTGTTTTCATTTTAGGGTAAATCATGTGTCCTGCTCACTGTGATGTTTGCATTTCTCTTGTGTAGGTGTAATAAATAGAGCACAGATATACTCTACAGTTTTAAGTGCTTTTGTGCACTGACATATCCAAGTTTGATTGCATCATCCAGAATGTTCTTTCAGGTTTTTTTAATGAGTTTCAGGCATTTTCGGTATCCATGAACATGATTCAGGTAGGCATAGCTACTGTAGATGTTATGCTATACATTGTGTACATGGCATTGCTATGTAGATTTGAGTCTATGCGTGCCACCAAAAAATGCTAAGTCAAATACCCCCATCGCTCGTGAGGAACAAAGGCGTCCCTAGCTGATTATCTCTATGGCGTGCGGCAGTAGTGAGAGTGGCTCTTAGACATTGGGACCCTACTTTCGCTTTGTTTTAGACAAAGTGTCTGCATTTGTTTGAGTCATAAAGATTAAGAAGATGGCTGAAGAAGATGCAGGAGAAAGTATGACAAAACTATACCACAAATGTTGGCCATGGTATAGTGAGCTCTTATGTGGGTAATAATTACAATGCAATGAACAAAAGTTGACTTTTTACAGTCTTGTTCTTCCAAATTTAGCAAATAATCATGTGTAGACTGTCTTTAATGAGACAAGATTTGTAGCATCTAAAGAATCTTATTAATTGTGACAACTACATTTCTGTTCTCTGAATTTTCTATTGTCATTCATTTCCAAAACATAAATATTTCTTTGTTGTTTTGTTTGTTTTCAAGCAGCATTTCTCGGAAATGTACATTGTGTCATGGCATGTTCCATTCACAGCTTATACGCACAGTAGATTTCATGTACTGGATCAAATGAAAATGATTACACAATGTTTCCTACAATACAAATGAAATAAAAAATACTTTCATATTACTTTCATCTTATTATTAAGAAGTAGTATTGAAACAAAGGCATTATAATAGCTCCTAGAACATTTGTCAGCACATTTAAACTATATGAACTCCAAACTCATATGTGCTTGTTGTTTAGTATGAAATCCACTTTGATTAATGTCTTCCACACTACTAGAATGACTTTAAACTAGACAATTGAACATAGCTGCAGTGATTTTCTTCCATTCAGACCCCAAAGCAGTGATGTTGGGCAATGTGACCTGGCTCAGAAGTCTACATTTGAGTTCATCTCATTTGTGTTAAATTCTGGACAGTCAAGAGTCCACACATCTCGGTAAACCAATTTTTATAGACCTTGCTTTGTGCAAATTGTTACGCTGGAACAAAACTGTTGCCACAAAGTTGGAAGCACACAGTTGTCTAGAATGTTATTGCATGTGGGTGCATTACAATTTGTGTTCTCTGGAATTAAGGGGCCAAGATAATTTTGAAGGGGGTGTCCACATATTTTTGGCCATGTAGTGTATATTGGTATGGTGTTATGGACAATTGCAGTTGGAGTTCTGAAGGTCATAAAAAAAAAATCTCATGAAAAACTGTGATTTTGAGATTGTAGATGTACATATGTGTATGTACATATAGTGTATGTTTGTTCAAGTATCTGTTTTTGTGGTCTTGTCTGTTTATATTTACTATACTGTCAATTCTCACAATGATTATAAAAGTCACGAAATATTGCCATATTTTATATTTTATATATACAACGATAGATTAGATTCTATACTTTCTGAGGAAATTGCTAGTATTGCTTGCTGAGGCAACTCTATATTTTCAATGCTACACTCTTGGGGGTGGGCGCGGGGGGGGACAAAACCTGTCATTTGGATGGTGCATTTTCAAAAGGTACAACTTATTTACCCCAAAAGGTTATTTAATGTGCACAAATTAGAACCTAAATTGTACATATAAGGACCTTTAGAGAGGGTACCATCCCAGTGACAGCTATTGTAACTTTTTTTTCAGAAGCATGCTAAGAAAAGTAGAACCAACCATTTCATAAACAAAATACACTATTTGAGGTGTCACTCAAATCTGTAGCACAATTAAAAAGCATGGGATAAGCTACACACCAATATTTAATAGTGTTAGTGCCTCATCCCTGCGTAGTAGTTAAATCTGCAAGAATGGAAAAAGGTGATGGACAGAGAGACACCCACAGAGAGAAACTGACGGACTGAGATTAAAGGACCTGATGAGCTGCTGATTGGTTTCTACTCTCAGGCTCCTCTGATCACACTGCACACGTCCTTCCTGGCGGCTGGGGACCACGGGGAGACCTTCACCGCGCCGAACACGCTGTCTGCTCCCATCCACCACTTACGCTTCACTTGCTTGTTATTTGATGTGGAATGGAATTAAAGTTAGGCCGTATTACCCCCAAACAGTAATTATCACCGAATTTCCCCTGTGACATGCCTCAGTTGGCACACTTTTATTCCCTTATCAACACAAGGTGAGAGACATTCTGACAGCCAAGGTCAAGACAGACATGCCTTCAGTGACCCAGAGAAGACACTGCATACACAAACTCTGTTCAAACACAAAAGAGAATGAGATACTGAGAACATGTACGTATTTATTTTTCTATGTAGGTATTTGGAACGTGTCAAAACATTTTGGGCTGCTCCGTCAGAATTTTTGGAAAACTGACATGTTGACAGTTTAGGCAAACATTCCACAATCAAATTGAGATGGCATGGCTACATTGTGTGTGGAGAAATGCATAGCAGTGCAACGTTTTGTTTTTGTAGGTTGAACACATCCGCTCATTTTCTGCTTGTCATGTTTTTGGATTATTAGCCTACAATCACCCATTATAATATATCTTTTTAGGTTATTAACCTATAATTCCTTATTGTAATTTCAGAATTTATATTCCTAATGCATTTCAAAACAATCCATACACACAGTCGTACTTGCTTTGGGGAAATCGGAGTAGGCTTGGTTGGTGGACAGCAGCCAAATTCTGTTTCTTCCTTTAAAACTTCATTCACTTACACAATCCAGGCATTTGTACTGCAGCAAAAAACATACAGATGATTTTCAGTACATCTTTCCTAAAACAGAACGTTATTGTTAAGTCAGATTTACTGCCTGCCATGTATAAGACCGTGATTTGATTAAAAAGTAATATCCGAATCTTCACTCATGGGGCTGAAAGCAAGAGTATTATCTTGTCATTGACAGGATTAGTCTTGATAGAGAATGGCTGTACATGCAATAAAGGGCAGATCTATCATCTACAGTATCCCTCTGCTTGTGGGGGAAGATGATTGGGGTTACAAATAACTTGTGTAAATGTTATAGTAACATTTGTCTTCCACTTGCTCTGTCATTGGCTGTTCTGATTTCTTATGGATTTTTTATGAACTGAGCTTTACATTCTTAACATATTACAGTTTTAGCATGCACCATACAGAAAAAAGGTAAAAAAGAAAAAAAGAAGAAATTATTCTCTGTAATGCATCTAAACATTTTACTTTTTTTATTTTTTATTTGTTTAATTCTCGTTCTTAATAATGATTCTTGATGATGTTATTACTGTGGTAGAGTGTTTTTGAACTGTAAACATTCAGGTAAAAATAGTGTACTAATATAAGATGTTTTATTAAAGTCAGCATACATTTGAGTCAGTACAATACATAATAACATGATGTATAAGTATTTTATTGTTCTTGTGTTAAAGAAATGTGAAAAGTACTTTCACATTAAAGTAATGATAATTGGGGATAAGATGTGATGTGCTTGAAAATAACGAATGAAAATCATGTCAATTCAAACGATCCTAATAGCAACCCTTACATATTTTTACTTTAATTTACTTTACTTTACCCTACCCAGGTGTGGTCATGTTTACGTTTTGAGAATTTAAACCATCTGCTGCATACTTTAAGGCAGATAAGAGAAATTCAGACAAACTTTGAGCTGTTGCCTTTGGCCCCTTAGGTTTATGTGGCTAGTAAAAATGTACTAAGAAAGTGGCACCAGAAGGCGGTTTTGGAGTTCTTCAACACAGATTAACCAAAAACCTAAATGTAAAAGTCTAAATGTAGAATGTACTATTATAGCTCTTCGGGTTTTATGAAAAGGGTGTTGTAGAAAACAGTTACTAGTCTCTGAATAGGAAAACTGGCACTACAACTAAAGTTAATCAAATTCAGTCAACTTGTATCTAGTTTGTTTACATGATCCATCAGTACTGTGAATGTGTGTAAGGGGTCTAACTCATGACCCTCACACTGCCCTCTGGGGTTTCAGATCGGTCTGGACGTTTGTTTAAGAATTCCATTTAACCTTGCAGCGAACAATCTTGTTCCTCTGTGAAAGGTGATGTCAGTTGTGATCAGTGGCTGTCTACCCTGTCCTCCCCAGAGAGCAACAAATCCATTCTATCTGCAAACATCTCTCATTGTTTCTCTCTCCCCTCTTGGTAGGTACAGCAAGAATCCAAACCTGAGACTTTACGCAAACAAGCGACGGAGGCCAATGCAATCACAAGCGAAGACAGAGCAGTGTCAAAGATCAGCAGAAACATATGAGACTCATTTGGTGTAAAATAAGGTTTTAGATGGGAAGGTGTGAAGATTGTACTGATTATCAGCACAAAGAGACATGAACTGACATTGGTGGTTGGTGTGAGGTATATGGTGGAGTAAATGTTTGAATGCACTACTGAGTATCACAGTCTGCATTTTAAGAGAATGTGAAATTTAAAGGCCAGCTCACAGACAAAGATAACTACAACGATAACTATATTATCACACCAATGCACAATAACATTGTTTATTATAAGCACTCACTGCAGTATGTCGTCTGCCGCTTGTAATGCTCCAGCTCTTTAAGCTAGGTGGATTGTGATTGGCTGTCAATGTTTTCATTGTTCATCAGCTGGAAAAATTGCTCTTAAAGTTATTTAAAATATATTGTTCCTCTGTATTGTTGTGGTGTGTAGTTTTTTTTTTTTAAATGTAAAACATTTTTGAAAACTATATCACTATCGTCCTTGGTATGAACAGGCCTTAATGCATGTGATGCATATTAATATGTCCTGGTCATATTTCACCCCAAAATCCAAAGAAAAAATTGCTATAAAAAGCTATTTTAGTGAAACTATTTTTGTGAACTTAATTTTAGAACCATTATATTATTAATAATATATTTTATATAAGTTATCATATAATAAAGATTCATGGTAGCCTTTGCTGCACTAATGTCTTTAAGTTGATTTTTATAAAACAATTGTGAAAATGTCACAATGCAAAAATGATAATCCATTTTATTTATTTTATTGTATTATTATTTGCATAAATATATAATGTAATATTTCTTTTGAAAAATAAAAAAAACATTACTGTAACGCATAAACAAAATTAAGTAATAATTAATAAAGATATAATTTTATTATTTATAAAGATTTATGGTAGCCTTTGCGGCACTAATGTCTTTAAGTTGATTTTAATATTGTGTAAATGTCACAATGCAAAAATGATAATCCATTTTATTGTATTTTTTTTCCATAAATATATAATGTAATATACATTTTTTGGAAAAAAAAAACATTACTGTAATGCATAAACAAAATCAAGTAATAATTCATAAAGATATTATTTTATTTTTCATATAATAAAGATTCACGGTAGCCTTTGCTGCACTAATGTCTTTATGTTGATTTTATTGTCAATTGTAAAATATGTCAATGCAAAAAAGACCATTTATTTATTAAATTTTTGGCAGATATATAATATAATTTGTGCTAACTGAATAGATCAAATGCATGAGATAGTGAAGCCATTTGCTAACAATGAAAAACAGCATTCAGTATTGCCACATCTACTGCCTTCCTCTATAAAGTTGTACTGTGTTATGTCGTTAGCTCTCAGGAATTTCAAAGAGTTTAGCTATGGGCATAAACACTGAGCATATCTTTGAGATTCCCATAAACAGATTATTTTTGGCTGTACTTGACTTTTGACTCCTCTGCTCTGGATGTGCCTCAAACAGCATAACAAGATAGAGGTTGCGGTCAAGTGCTGTGAAGTTGTCACTCTTTTGAAGACTGGTGGACATGAACTGTAAGACTGCAGAGGTCAATGAAATCAAATCTTCATGAGCGAGAGACACTAAAGGGACATCAAAGAGAATGGAAGCGGTACAGCATATCTAGCTGTCCAGCATGAAAGATGTGACTGCTTTTTCACCATTGGAACGAAGTGTATGGTTTCCATGTGTTAACATGCAAATAAAGATAACAAATAAATAACACTTGATTACCTATCGTTGATCATCTTGAATTAAGTTACATGGTCTTGAAGAGACAGCATAACTAGAGTCAAGACGTGGTTCTTTGGGAATCACGGATATATGATCTTTGGGTGTGTGTGCGTGCATGTCATGAGAAAAGTCAGTGAAGTTGATTGATTCTGACCGAGGTCCCGTTGCGACGTGATGTCTTCTACCACACATGTGCTTGGGATTTAAAAGCATTAAACCCGTGTTTCCCTCCAAGTGTAAGGCAATGATCATATTTCTGTCTCATCTCTCCCGTCTCATCTAATCAGTCTCACTTTGTACTCTTCAACCTTACTTTGCCAACAGGGAACATACTCCACCAACAAAAGATGCACTTTTAAACAGAAACCGATTCCCTGAAGCTTGAAACCAAACCCTGTTTTCTCATTAATCCTTCCGGGGTCACGCATCAACTTGAGCAACCATGGAAACACAAACCAGACACTATGATTGACAGTGCAGGGGCAAAGTTCAGGGGGCACATCCTTTGTGGTCATTGGAAGCCATTGACAGACCTTCACTCCACTAATATTTGCTAGCCAGTGTAGTTTAGTGAAAGGAAGTTCTCCATATGGTGGAGGAAATGAGTGGACAACCAAGTGACTATGAAAAGGAAGCTCGTTTGCTGCTCGCTTTCAAATCATATGGTGTGTTTAGTCTGTATAGAATAACACCCAGCATTTAGAAGCATGAGCATTAGCCTCAAATATTTTGGCAGATGTGGTCTAATGTTAAGCTTTTGAGAGATTTCAGTGATAAAAATGCTCTAAAACAGGAATTCAGAAACTTTTCTACCTTTTATAGGGCCCTATGAAATCTGTTTTATTTTTTTCCAAATTCCACTTTTTTCATTTTCATTTTCTGGATTCTGTTTTTCCCATTTTAATTTTTTCTAGACTCTGTTTTAATGGTTCAATTAAATTGTATTAATCAAAAAGCATGTCTAATTAATTGAAACTTACACAATTTAACAGCAACTTATTAAAAGTTTAACAAAAATTCAACTTTTAAGGCCCAATGAAATGTTTTTTCCCCCAAATTCAATTATTAATTTTTTTATCAAATTCTGTTTTTCATTAATTTTCTGGATTCCATTTTAATGGTTTCATCAAAAGCATCTCTTATGTATTGATTTTATAAAAAAATAAAATAAAATAAAAATATATATATATATATTATTTAAAAAATTTTGTATTTACATTTTTCTCTTAAATGTTCCTTTAAAAATTATGCTTAATAATTGTATTAGTAGTAGTAGTACTATCATTACATAAGTAATATATTTCTGTCACAGTTTCTTCAAGTTAAACCAAACTTATTTTGACTGGTTGCAGTAAAGACCTTTAAGTTTCTGTTTGTATATGATATGACAATAGTTTTTTCTCAAAATAAATGGTAAAATGCTCATGAATTGACTCTCAGAGCAGCTCTGTAGATAATGTTCATGTAGGCCCTATTCATATATTGAGGCGGCAGAGGCTGAAAACACAGCGAGCGGAATTCATAGGGCCCTATATTGAAACACTTAATTTGTTATTACAGTATCCCATTTTTATTTGGCTCTTTGTGTGATGCTCTGAAATGTCTGAGGTATTCCTCAATTTAAAGAAACAGTTCACCCTAGAATGAAAGTGAATAGTAATCCAGGCTGTCAACCTCACAATTTAAACAAAAACAGACACTTAATCAAAAAATTCGGTTTTAAAGTAATTTTTGTGGCATTTGGTCCGCATTTGTTCAAATATGGTGCCTTTAGATGCATCGCCTCAGGTCAAAAATGTAAAGTCAATTTTGTGTTATGTGACTGGGAAATTTGAATATTTGTAAGGCTAAATGAGAAAACTACAGTAGAGGAGATGATAAGTTTAAAACATAAAACTTATATTATGAAACTTATAAAATATAAATTTTTAAACATGAAGGTCATTAAATAATGACAGTTTAGCGTAGTTAGCGTCTTTTTCCAGACATGGTCATTGAAGCAGGGGTCATAGAGACCAAAATCCAAAGGAAATCGAGCCCAATGAGGAAGAGAAGGTGATAAAGGACTTGAGTGCAATAGGAAACCCGTCAAAATAACAGGACTATGAAGATGGCAGGTGAGAATTTTGTCATGACACAGTCCTGTTGCTCTCAAATTTCAGTATTATTTGAGACTGACTGTTATGTCCATTATTTCCCAGGCTGTAAATACCTCCACCTTCACCAAGAATGTACTCCGGAGCATTGATGAACACAGGAACTTAGATGACTGAAAGGTTGAAATAACTTGACAGTTTGCCAACCCTTAAAGTTAGCATCAACTCTCTGCCTGCACAAAAGCAGGCCCGTGTTGTTAAAAACACCTTTTCACTTGCGAAATTCTGAATCGCTTGAAGCTTAAAGTAAGGCAATTAAGCAAAGTTGCACAGAACTGTGTGTGCGTTTGTATGTGTTAGAAGAAAAACATGTGGCCTATAGAGCACACATGATCCTTAGAGGAAGGTGAGGAGACGTTTTGAATAGTTCCTGACCAGATGGATGTTCTTAGGGTCATCTGGACATGTGAGAGTTGATGGACCATGAATCCTCTTGTGCCAAACATTCGGAAGTTTGTTCAGCAAGATTGCTCACATTTTTTTGCTCCGACTGAGTAAGATCAAACTCAAAATAATTTTATAGAGATATACTGTGTAAATTGGCCTCAGAGGACATTATTCCAAACATTGATATTAATGTTGTTTCAGCGGTGGTGCGAAATAGATATAAATATAGCAGACAGATTGCTATGTTCTGACTGTCAAGCATTTTGCTCGAGTTGTATTCCAATCCTCCAACATACATTTCTCCCTTGCTATCCTACCATTGTGACTGATTTAGACGGGGACGTTTCTGCCTGACAAGATGGTTGTGGCAGCATATTTTTGTGCTCATGTGAGATTTTAAAAAAGAAATTACTTATGTATTAGTAGCAGATACAGAATAATCATCAACTGTCCAAGCAATTTTTGCAATATGATCCGCATGGCCACTGCTGGGTGACGGTGATTGGACCACGGCCTGAGTGTGAAAGTTTTCTGCGAGTCAGGACTGTGATTATCTTTATTTATAGGGGTGTTCTGGCATCATATCTGGCCAAGGCTGCTGCACTTATGGTTGGAGACATTTCAGGGCTACACAGATCCTATTTTAGAGGACATTCAATATCTAACTGTCTTTCCAATGACTTCTGGGAAAGACTCTTTGAATATGGAGAGATTTTTAGCTTCTTATTTAAAATTTTGATGCAATCTCTTATGGAAATTTGAATAAATTGCAAAGCACATCAGATATTAAAGTTCTGTCATTATTTTCCCTTTCTTTTTTAAAAACATCTCCTTTTTTTGTTCCACAGAAGAAAAAAAGATCAAACTGCTCTTTTCTATACAATGAAACCAGGGGCTGTCAGGTTCCAAAAAGAGAGAGAGTGAGAAGAAAAAAGCAAAAAAGTTTTCCATATAACTTAAAGGGTTAGTTCACCCTAAAATGAAAATTAGGCTGTTTTACTTACCCCCGAGGCATCCTAGGTGTATATTATATATTATATAATATATAATATATTATGTGTATATTATCTTTCAGACGAATCCAGTTCAGACGAAAATTTGTCCTGGCTATTCCAAGCTCTATCATTGCTGTCAGCGGGTGTTGCAGTGCTTCAGTCCAAAAGAAGTTAAATAAAAAGCGCCCATCCATAAAAAAAAAGAGTGCCTCACACGGTCCCTAGGGGTGAACAAAGTCCTCCTGTAGCGAATCGATGCATTTTTGTAAGAAAAATATCCATATTCAAAACGTAATAATCACTTTAATCTAGCTTGCGC
>NW_015652130.1:222580-229999 GCF_001515625.1 Sinocyclocheilus rhinocerous
CAAGCCATCCTAGGCGTATATGACTTCCTTCTTTCAGATGAATCCAATCGGAGATATATTAAAAATGGTCTTTGATCTTTCAAGCTGTTTCATGGCACTCAGCGGGTGTTGCATTGCTTCAGTCCAAAAGAAGTTAAATAAAAAGCGCCCATCCATAAAAAAAAAGAGTGCCTCACACGGTCCCTAGGGGTGAACAAAGTCCTCCTGTAGCGAATCGATGCATTTTTGTAAGAAAAATATCCATATTCAAAACGTAATAATCACTTTAATCTAGCTTGCACCAACAGTTGTACACAGAAGCAGCTCCGGGCGGATGACCCGTTTTGATCTCTCCCCTACGCTTCCGCGCTCATCACTTCTGAGCGGCGCATGTGCAACGCCGACCTCATACGTCATCCGCCCGGAACTGCTTCCGTGTACAACAGTGAGCGCAAGCTAGATTAAATTGATCTTCTAAATGAAGATCTTAAATATTTCCGTTTTAAATATGGTTATTTTTCTTACCAAAAAACGCATCGATTCGCTACAAGAGGCCTTTGTTCACCCACCGGAGCCGTGTGAGGCACTTTTTTTATGGATGGGTGCTTTTTACTTCACTTCTTTTGGACTGAAGCACTGCAACACCCACTGACTGCAATGATAGAGCTTGGAATAGCCAGGACAATTTTTAATATAACTCCGACTGGATTCGTCTGAAAGAAGAAAGTCATATACACCTAGGATGCCTCGGGGGTGAGTAAAACACAGCCTAATTTTCATTTTTGGGTTAACTAACCCTTTAAATATTTAAGCTGTATGGTGATCGTGTGAGGAATAGATGAAATTTTACAGCTGTGGCCATAATTCACTTTCATTGGAAAACAGCAGAGACAATTCATTCAGGTTTCAAATGTCATCAGGGTGAGTAAATGATGACAAAATGTTAATTTCTAGATAAATTAATAATAATTTGCACAAGAATAATAAATTATTTTAATTATTAAAAGCTTAATAGCTGGATCCTTAATGTTTAGGTAACAGATTATGTCAATTATTTTAATGAGCTAGCCTAACATATACACAGAAATACTATATACCCTATTATTATTTTAGCTCATTACTACAAAGTTTGCTAGAACTATGTGAATAATAAATCTACGACAATAATAATGCCTAATAAAATTTGAGAGCTGGAGTCTTTTAGAACTGAGATCCTGAATGGGTCCCGTTAAGCAGTATTTACTCTTCACCCATCATGCACTATTCATTAAAATGCTCATCCCTCTGTCTCTATGGTAACACAGTTCTCTGCGATGCTGCTTAGAGAGTGTGAGATGGAGTGTGTTTGTATATGTGCATTTCTTTGTGTGTGTATTAATTGTACTTGCGCTCATTTTCTGAATGTCTGTGACAGATTATCACAGATGGAACATGTTGGACGTCACCTTAAGCAAGCCTGAAGCATTTCCTTTACCATAGCACTGTTTCACTGAATAATTCATCACAGACAGGTGAGACTTGCCCTTTTCTTCATCTCTTCAGCCCTTCTTCTTTTCCGAGACAAGAAGATCTCTTTGGGGTTTCTTGTATTCAGGGAAACCTCAGGTGCTTATATTTAGTTATGATTCCCTCTATTAGGCAGTCTATATGAACAGATGATTGGTGGTATCTTTACAATGTAACATCAAAGGTACTTTGCCAGCAAGACAGACAAAAAATCATGCCCACATTTAACCATTCAGCTATGAATAAAATTATGTTTATCCTTAATGTTCACCGGCCACATCAGTGGGTAGTAAGCACATTAAAGCCATAAAAGCACTTAGTAATTGAAAGTCTGCAAGCTGTGCTAAGCAATAACAGCTTTTGTATGTGTGTGTGTGGTCTGCAGTGTTTGGCAAAGCTCATTTTGTTCAGCGTGACCAGTCTAACAGGCATGACAGACCTGATGGACACTACGATCTCATAAACGTGGTCCAGCAAAGGTCAAAACTCAAAGGAATTCACATATTTAAAAGGATGAGGAACGTCTGTTAAAAACAAACAAACAAAAATAGCCACATTTCTAATATTGCTTCATGTTGTTTATGAAGAGTTATTTATGTTGAATTCACAACAGATGTGTATAAATTCATTCCATGATTTGTCCAGATTTTCTAAATGAAGGAGTGTATGAGATTAGTAATTGGCATAATGCACACCTAAACTATCTCTGTATAAAGGCTTTCTATACAACCTCTCCTGCCATTTATTTCTGCAAACCGAGTGATCTTCAAACATGTGCTCTCGTTTGTGCGGAAATATCGTTAAGTAAAGCCAAGTCAGATGAAACACAATAAATACCTTTTTATATAGGGCTAGACTGCATAGCATTGTGTTTCAGACCTGTCATTAGTCAGTTTTTTATGCAGAACTTGTCCCTGATAGTTATATAATGCACATAATTTTAGTCACTCTAAAATAAGTGAGATTTATTGTACTGTGACTGTTCAATTTATATATAAATAAAAGATAATATTTTACATTAATATTAGAGTATAATTCAATAATATTTTGTTTAATTTCATATTATAACAAAATTGAATGATAATTATGCAAATACATAAATATCAGCATTAAATGTAATATTATTATTAATTTTTATTAATTCATTATTTAATTTTGGATTTGGGCTGATGATAATATTCCTTATTTCTAATGATACCAGAAGACTTTTTTGGGGGGGAGGGGGAGGGGTGGGGGTTGTCCATGTGGTTAGTTACTTTAAATTTGGCCTAATTTTCAAATGGGAATCAGAACACAAAAATACTTGGTTAGTGAATTGCCTCTGTGGATAAAATCGTGTTAACTGGTCCCAGTTGGGTCACAGGCATTAACACATGCAGGTGCACATATGTTCAATACCAGCCATCGGCACAGACCTGTAATCTCTCTCTCACTCTCTGTCTCAAGCTGAGGTTGAAACCTTCTGTTGCTGCATTAATATTGAAAGGACCCCCCTCTGCAGTTGGTCACATGTGAAGCTCCTCAGATATGAAGCCAAAGGGTGAGATGACCCACCCCCCAGCCAATCCCCTCGCACTTTCCCCTATAGTGCAGATTAGGGCAGTGTTTCCCAACCACTGTGTCGAGGTTGTCAGGTGTGCCGTGGACAATTATCAAAAACTCCCTTTTCTCTATTATATTTCGTTATTATTATTTTAAATCAGTGCTGTTGGTCATCGTTATGTCTGTTTGTGGGTTTTACAAATATTTAACCAATGAAAAGCATTCAAAAGAGCTTGTGACTAAACCTCGTAACGCCATTGGATCCTCAAATTGTCAGTCAAACCTCATAACTCCACCCCACGACCATTCAGAACGAAGTGCCGCGTCACGCAGTTTGAAGACAGGCGTCTACTTCTTCGCAATGCAAGAGTAAATCAAGAACTGATGTTTGAACAAGTACAGCATTTCCTTTACTCAAGAAACGCTGTCTATAAAGGCTAATGTTTTTGTGTGTTTAAATAGCAGAGAAGAGTCTTAGCATTTGCTGGCTAGTTGTAGCCAAAACACTTAGGTGAATTAAGGGTGATTGGGACATAAAGTAAAATGGGACAGTATAACTATACAGAATTTATTTTCTCACCTAATGAGTGAAAATAAAAACTTTTTTGCTGAGCCCTAGCTGTAAGACCGCATAATTAAAATGGGATGCCCTCATTGGTGTGACATCATATAGGTGGGCAGGGCAGGCATCAAACAGGAAGTTGACCATGAAATGCATGAACTGAGGAAAATGACATAAGCTTTTGCTAGTTTTCATAATAAGGTCCTAAAATTACCATAGCTACTATAATATACAAACTTTTGATGGAAACATAAATATGATGTACTACTTCTAGAAAATCAGTAAAAAATGTGCTAATATCATGTTTCTATTTTTAGAATTAGGTTGTTTTTATTTTGTCCCATCCACCCAAACACAATTTGGGTGGATGGGACAGCATCATTTTGGGTGATTGGGACAGTGCTTAAAGGCTTTGCTACTTAAGAAAATGATTGACCTTGTAATAGAGAACCATTGTATATGCTCTGTATGTTCTAAATCAGTGGTTTCCAACCTTTTTATTTGTGCAAGCCCTAATTAACCAAAATATTTACGAATTAGCTAGATTTTGCTAAAATATAAATTCTGAATTAGAAGCATTCTGAAAATAAAAGCATTATAGATAAACTTTTTTTTTAATGATTTTGTTGCAGTAATAAACCATATTCATATTTCTGTTAAAGGTTTGTGCAGGTTAAATGTGTTAATTGGTGATAGGGCCACCCAACATAATTGTTTTTTTGTTTTTTTTTTGGACCTGAAGCATTTTTTTTTTACTTGTCCATTTGATTTTTAAACATTTTCAATGACTTTTGAACTTCAAGCCTTCTTTTACCTCAGTTGCATGTGTTGTATTGTATGAATTGTGGATGGATTTATGAACTGAGAAATAAAAATGGACTCTTAATGATGATGAACAGAAGAGGAAATATTGCATATAAAATTATATCAAAGTATGAACTAACTTGTGCAATTCAGTAAATATTCTTACACTACCCTAAATTAATGAAAAAAATGTGCTGTCCCAATCACCCAAATGTTGTGTCCTAATCACCCAAATGTTACAAAAAAAAAATTGTTTTGGCTCAGTTTACAGAAAAGTGTAAGTCACACATCCTTTCATTCAAATATAACATTGTTTCCTCCTCAAATGGGTAGTTAATATATTCAGTATTACAGAAATGTATCATGTGTTGGGCTGATGTTTTTAATTTATGGCAAGAAACCTTGCACAAGGCGGAAATTCAAAAACTGTCCCAATCAGTGGCGGCTCGTGGGTTTTAAAATAGAGGAGGCACACTAATTGTATTGGTCTGGGGATCCCTGCCGATTATTATTATCAGTATTAATATTTTTTATTTTTTTAAATGGCTTTTTGGTTGCTTTTAGTCAGAAAACTTAAAGAAAATGTCACACATACAGCAAGATAATATAATTTCACTTACCTGGCCTATCACTTGAAGCAAACATCCATCCTTTTTCTCAACACTCCTCAGCGCTGAAAGTGAATACTCGATGCTGATTGGCTATTTTTTTTTTACCAACGGAGGCACGAGAGCTCAGCTCTCCCTCGGCCTCCCCCTACCCTTCTCTATCATTTAGCGATTGTAACATCAGCAGATTCGCCCTGCCTCCCCCGACGAGCCGCCACTGGTCCCAATCACCCTTAATTCCCCCTACATTTCAAATATCCTGTGCATAGCGGTTCATCTTTTATAGCGTGAGATTTTGGCCGAATATATTAAACAACAAGAGAAACTGAGTGCCCATATAGCTACAATAAACTTTATAACCTGCAAACTGATGAAAACGTGATGCTATTAATTTACTGCCTCAGATGCGGCTGTTCTAATGATGGACAAAACACAGATCTCCATCATTTGGTCGCCAAAAAACTTGTTAACTCCATTTGAGTATGATTTTCAGAAATTAAGTGCAAGTATCTGATCATATATGAAGAATTTACAGAATTTCACAGATTTTCTCTTTTTAAGTCAAAACAGAAAACAGAAAAAAACATTGCATATTCAATCTGGTTTTGCCTGTGTATGAAATTAAGCCTCTAATCATATCATTGAGTGTGTTTACATGTCAAAAATCAGCTCATTATAAAAATCCCGTCAACATAAGTCAAAATTAGTTTTGAAATTGACATGTTTTTCTGGTTTTGACTTAAAAACAAACACATGTGCACACAAGACATGCACATCTTGAATAACCTACCAGAATGTCTGCAAAGGAGAGCAAAATTTGAGTAGTGGGCAATGGCTCTTTTACCTGATAAAAGAACACAGTTTAAGATGTTTACATGAGCTTACATGTTGTTGGGTTATTAAGCATAATCATAAACATACTCATTGAAAAGTTGGGAGGATGTTCCTTCCACATCTGTGCTTTGTTTTTTCAAACGTCTATGCCGCAGATGGTCAGATGGCTGTATTTCTGGCCAAACAAATGTTTCATAACACCTTTTTTAGGCTATGTTATGTATAATGTATATTGCCATGCTGCTAATGGGGCAGAAGTCTGCTATGACGCTAGGGAGGGCTAATGGGAGTTGACAGCAGAGAGCTGCCTGATGTCCTCAGTGGCCAAGAGCAGTCGGCTCACATTTACACTGATGACAGCAGATTAGATGAGCACCAACCTCTGACTGACAGAGAAACAGAAAGAAAGAGGGAGAGAGACATAGATAGTTCTTTGATTTCTTCATGAGTGACTCATTTTCATGTTGGAGCATCAGTTTTAATCAACACTGTGGCGCTGCATGTTCCTCTTCGCAGTTTGAAGTCAGTCAAAAATAACTGCAAGCTACCTAGTGCATGAGAAATAATCACAAATATATTTTATGCGTTACTTTTTTTAAATCCTTGTCTTTAAGCTTAAACTTAGTAATTTGCACTTAATTACTTCAAGCTGTAAATGAATCAGTCCAAATCATGGTACATTTTACTCCACACTGAGTTGTAATTATGGCGCCTTTTACAGATAAAGCTTGTTTGATGTTGATAAAACAAACTTTAATTTACTTAAAACTCAGCCCATTAGGACTTCCTCTGTCTCTCTCACACACATGCACACACACAAATACTTTTGAACGCCTGTTATTGGCTTCAGTTCATAAACAGGTCCTATCAGCATATCACATTTCCCATAGTGTTGTTTGAGACCTGACAGAATAACATCCCTCAGGCCCGTGAGCAGAGGTATCAGACATGCACACACAGAGATACACACACACATGCACACAAATGCACCGAGGGATAGTTAAAGAGGTATATGAACTGAAGGCTCACCACTGCACAAACTGCAATTTAGCTCAGCACCACGATCAAACAGAACAACTACAAAGAAAGTATATGAGGTATTTAGAAAAATGTGACGTGTGTATCTTGTGTGTTTTGGCAGCACATTTTCATATAAGCTTATTTCATATCAGAAGAGTGTGTACTAAAGCTGAAAACTCATATTCAGGATTGGGGGGACCGAATGTAATACTTAAAGAATTAGCTATATTGAAAAACCCATATCAATGTCAAATTTCTATGGTGGTTACAGCCTTTGTCTATAGACTCTTTAAAAAGACCATTAGCACAGGATACATACGAGCAGTGGTGTATAAAGAACCTGAAAGCCATACACAAGTAAAAGTACAGATATCTTACCAGAAAATGACTTTGGTAGAAATTGAAGTCACGGTTTAGAATATTACTTGAGTAAAAGTCTTAAAGTATGTGATATTTATTGTACTTAAGTACGAAAAGTATTTTTTTAATCTTAAACATATATAAGTACTGAAAGTAAAAGTACAAGTAAATGCAAAATGGAAAAGAAGCAAATAAATAAATGTT
>NW_015652130.1:230104-239407 GCF_001515625.1 Sinocyclocheilus rhinocerous
CCAGTAGGTGACAGCAAGTGACTGTTAATGAGTGAGTCATTGAGATTCAACCGATTCATTCAAACGACTGATTCATTCAGGAACAAAGCATTTGACTGTGTTAATGAGTGAATCACTGAATAATTTATTCAACCGATTCATTCAAAAAGCTGATTAATTCAGTAAGTAAACACCGTCCTTTGCTCAGAGATGCAAAACAGTGCTGTGATCTTTGTTTGGAACTATTTTCGTTGGCAAAATTGAGCAAAAACAAGCAATATTATGTCTAAAATGTAAGTCACATTGCTTTACTGAACTTGTATAAAGTGATTATTAAATGTGTTCATGCTGATATCTGCAGAAAAATGGCACTCTTTTTGTGATATAGATTAAGTTAACTATATTAAATTATATAAACATAAAGCATACAGAAGCACTTTTGCCGTCTACAATTTAGAATGCCTTGAATTTTGAGTTTTAATAGACTAATAAATCACGTGCGTGCACTCTCTGTGATATACTTGATAATGTCAGATCGCACATCATTATTACAACACTTACCATATTATCGCAGACGATGCTGTATCGCACGCCCCAGACTCGACTTGAGTGGAAAATGAATCATTCGCAGTTGTGCGCGCAGCCACACACTTTTTTAAGCACTTAACTTGCAGACGCCAGACCACTGATTCGTCAAACCTGCTTTCCTGCAGTCCGTGTTCTTCTGACTTCTGACTATTTTGTAGTAAGTAACGAATATGCTTCGGGGAAATGTATCGGAGTAAAAGTATACATTTTAATTAGGAAATGTAGTGGAGTAAAAGTAAAAGTTGGCTGAAATATAAAAACTCAAGTAAAGTACAGATACTCCCAAAAAATAATTTTTTGTACTGTAACGAAGTATTATTACCTTGTTACATTACACCACAGCTGACAGCTTTACCTGTGAAATGTTGTGGAGTAAAAGTAAAAGTTGGCTGAAATATAAAAACTCCAGTAAAGTACAGATACTCCAAAAAATACTTAAGTACTGTAACAAAGTATTACCACTGCATACGAGGGTCACTTAAAAGGCCAATACACACTGCACCAAACTCGAATAGACATGAGACAGGTCTATAGAAATCTTCATGTGTATACTTTTAAATGATTGTTTAGAATTGTTTATTTGACCATGTGATCATAGGTGGCACATCCTCAAGACTTAAGAATGTTGGATGGCCAGTTTCCCTCCATTATCTGGACAAAAAACACTGAGACATCTTCTTTATGTTCCACGGAAAATGTTTGGAACTATCCCTTTAGCAGCTGTAAACTTCAGCTATGTTGCTAAGTTATCCAATTCAATTCAGCGAGAGAGAGAGAGGGGTGAGTGCTTGAAGGTGAATAGAAAGGTAAGACAAGCATGAACACTGAGAATGTGTGAAGCGACAAATGCACCTCACGCATCAGCTAATGCCAAACTAAAGGGGTAAATTAAATTTCTAGTCATAAATTACTGAAGATCTTTGAGGGAACCTTGTCAGTTTTACAGCACAGTGCTTGAAGTGAAGTCTTGGTTGAGATTTTGGTGTTCAGATATAAAAGAACCATTTTTTGGAGGAAGACAAAATCCACATTGTATGTTTTGACATGTGGAGAACAGAATATCCAGTTCTTCAAGATGTTAACTTTTGATTGACATCTCGCTGTCTTATCAAAGCCTGACCCGCACACCTATTTTAATGAGATCCATACCATGATGGTTATCCAGCATTATCACAAATAAAGACCATGTGTTCAGTTCTACGAAGTCTTCTTTCAAAGAGATACTTTTAAAGAGATACTACACCAATGTCATTTTAAATAATAAAGTATATAAAGTTCAGAAGAGTCTCAATTTGAAATATAATATTTTGTAACATTGTAATAGTCTTTACTGTCACTTTTGATCAATTTAATGCCATTTTGCTGAATAAAAGTATAAAAAATAATACTGAACCTCACAATTTTGAGTGTATGTATATATTAAACGTTGACTATGAATTGTTATATTAGTGGCATGATTTATGAACGTAGTTGTGTGCATATTTATAACGTCACCTCGTCAGTCAAACGCTCATCAGTGTAAAATGTCGTGTCTCATTAGTACCTCATTTGTCTGATTGAAAATTAGCATGTTAAGTTGCGAGTGTTTTCTTAAAATTAGAACTGATCATTATAACTAAATATTTATGATTCAGAGTACATACCCTACATACTGGTGAGAGTAATGAGCACGAGGTCACATGAGGTTACAGTGCCTGAACTTTTCAGCTCATGCAGCAGAAATGTTGCTCAGGTATGGAGGTTTTAATTGACTCATTTTGGGAAAAGGTCTCCAGGTTAACCATTCAGATCATTTTGTTCCTGCTGAATTTGCTTTTTTGAAGATCAGATTATAATACGTCTTGTGAAAAGGACATGCATACAATATGCATGCTATGCAGAGGCTATGCGTTTAATTGGAGGGTACAGACTCTTTATGTCTGGGAAAAGATAAGCGTGTGTCATATTTTACTATATTGTTTTATATCATATTATGTTTTGATAATTGTCTTATTTTGCTGCATATAAAACCTAAAAGCTGTTTCTTTTATAAAATGTCAGCAATACACTTTCACATGGCTACTTTTTTTTAAATGATTGTAAATTTGCAGACTTATTTAATTAGTACTTTTTGAATATCTTTATAATACAGGCAAATTCTGCTATTAATTGTTTTAGAGCTGATCAGACAACATATGAGATTATAATGTTCTGATGACAAGTGAATATGTTTGTAATAGTGCTTGAAAAAACAAAACATTTAATATTTTTATTAAAATCTATATTAGAAAATATAATTATTATTGTTATTATAATATTAATAATTATTATTATTATTTAAAAGGGTTTCATTTTAACATTTTTAACATTTGCTGCTATAAAGAAATAATTTATATTTTTTGTAATAAATAACAATAATTTATAACTTTATTGTTATTATTCTATAATAATAACAAATGTTAATAAAAATAATTTGTTTAATTGTGTTTTTAATTATTATTATAATATTATGATTTATAATTAAAAGGGTTGATATTGGGGTAAAACAGCAAAGCAGCTTGATATTCAAAGAAAGCAGGATTGAGGCAGTTCAGCAGATTTCATCTTTATGGGAAAGGACCTGCTGTTATTTGGCTCTTAAATGTGAATAATTGCTGCTATAATCAATGTTTCACTCGGGTTTTGTTACTTGAGGAGGTTAAAGATGTGGAGCACGCTGCAGCCAATCGCAGACATTCCTCAAGGATTAATAAAAGGGCAGCTGTGACATCACTGTAAGATCAGAGCCACATGTTGTGTTTTTTGGTGTTTAATCTGACCACAGTGAGTGTGCACATGCACAAGATACCTCATACTAAGCACTGGCATCTGGGTAAGAGATAGCGGGTCTCTTGAAAACATGCATCCTGTTGGAAATTCCTGGAGCAGATGTGTAAACGTAGTCATGTTGCTTATTACATTAAACAAGATGGACATCCAACACTGCTGCCATTCTTCTCTCCTAACATTTGTTGTTTTTACATCATCTTATATCATAGAGAGTTATATAATCTTATTTGTGGTGTCCCTACTCATTTACATATGAATGACTGTTGATTTTGAATGTTGCCCTTGTGCTTAAATTGATATGCTGATGTTACAGATGAATCATCTGTGACATGCAAGATTTTCCTAGCTTCTTTGATTTTACTTGAACACGCAATGAGAACCAAGAAGGGCTTTAGAGTCTATTTGTGTTTTTTCTTTTAAATATTATGTATTTGCTTAATTGATATCCCCTAAAAACATTTATTAATTTAGTGTATGTTTTTAACCAAAGTCATGTAAATGAGGAAAGCACAAGTAGTTTAACGCAGGTTTAACACATTGTGAGAATAGTACACAGATTGAGGTAAAATTTCATAAGAAAAGAAAACAGACAAAAAAAAAAATTTTCTCCTCAGAAAACCTCTAAATCAGTCTTATTTATTTTACTTTGATATACTTTGGTTAAATGAAAATTTTAAATGCTCAAATTGGATCAACTGATCAAAAAAGTGCAGAGAACCCTTCTATTTTATTCTGAGCTTTTATGGCATTTCTGTCATGCTCATCCTCATGTCCACCACAGGAAAAAGGATTAACTGTTATTAATTCAGGGGGATTTAAACATGTTCAGATGTGGCTCAGTGATTCAGGGCTTTATGTGCCAGTCGCTCTCGCTGGCCTAAATCAGAGGGCAACTGTGCCAACATGAGTATGTCAGCAGCTCTGACCATAGACTACTGAGTCATTAACAGTGTTGGGGAGTAACTAGTTACATGTAACGGAATTACGTAATTTAATTACAAAATAAAAGTAATTGGTCATTAATCAGCATATTCATTAAAAAATCAGAAAAATAATGCATCACAATTTCCACAACCATTTTCTACATTGATAATAAGAAATGTTCCACCAGATCAGCATATCTGAATGATTTCTGAAAGATCAGGTTAGGGTTAAATAAATGCAGCCTTGATGAGGATGATAGACTTCAAAACATTTATCTATACACTCTCTTATATATGTTAAACTGAGAGTTAGACAATGTTGCTCCTTTTGTGTTGCATGAGAGAACAAGTCATATGGGTTTATGAAAGCAAATAAAAAGTCAGAATTCAAATTTTTGGGTGAGCTATTCCTTTGAATGGGAGTCAACAGGAGTTTGTAGCCTATAGACAATTCAGAAAGTCTTCTACTCTTTTGTATCCAGCAGACTGCAATACTGTTATCTCAAATCTGCGGTGACCCACATTAGTAGTTTCTGCATTTCTCATTGTATTCATCTAATCCCAAGTGAATTAGATCTTGCGAGTCCAGTTCTTGGGTCATTCTTTTCCATCCCCTAAAAAGACCCACACAACCATATTCTTCTTGTTCTAAAACCATCACCTCCACTCCACTCCAGTAGAATCCTTCATGTCTTCAGCCCATTTCCTTGGTCACTAGAGCTTTGGATTTTGTATATTCAGTAGTTCAGATTTGGAGCATGTCTCCTCAGCGTTCACCGGGCTAGTCATCCAAATATGGGCCGTCTTTGGTTTTCTGGGGCCGCGGGTAGGAGTTTGAGGTGGGTTTTATTCAGCCAACTCTGACAGGACGATGGTTACACAACACTGCTGGCCGCGGGATGTGAGGAGAGAGGCTCTTTTAGGCGGGGGTGGGGGGCTGGGGGGAATTTGAAAATGAAACCATTGTTGTTATTCGTGGGACACCTCAGTTTGTAACAGCCATGATTACATCCATATGTGACCACTGCAGGGAAGCTAATATCTTCAGCCCCGGGAAAAAGGAAAATCCTCTGACGGTCAGTCTATTGTTACTGTATTTACTGTAAAAAAGGATAGTAGGTCACTCAGAAAATCAAAAACCAACCATAGACGAAACATTATTAAAACACGACTGCTTTTCTGAGGTGACAAATCGGAAACATGCATAAGCCTTTAGTTAACTTTCTCTCCCTTTCCCTTAAAACCACAGTGCTGGTTGCTTCAGTTCAGGATCTGGAAAAGATCAGGGACAGGCAGACTATCATCTTTTAAGCTATTTGTTCCAAAGATTGACAGATTGATATTTCAGGCACAGCAGTCTGTCTTTCCATAATTCAAAACAGACCCGATAATGCTAGCCTGCTAAAAAGACTAGATTAATTATGGTCTGGTGCTGTTAAAAGAATAATTTACCTAAAAATGAAAATTTTCAAAAACATTTTACCAACACTCCGGTCATCCAAGATGTAGATGAGTTTGCTTTTTCATCAGAACAGATTTGGAGAAATGTAACATTACATCACTTACCATCACCAATCGATCCTCTGCAGTGAATGGGTGCCGTCAGAATGAGAGTCCAAACAGCTGATAAAAACATCACATTAATCGGCAAGTAGTCCACACAACTCCAGTCCATCAATTAACATCTTGTAAAGTAAAAATCTGCATGTTTGGAAGAAACAAGTCCAGCATTAAGAGGTTTTTAAGTTTTAACTTCAAACCATTGCAAGTAATGCTAAATTCCTCCCAAATCTCATATACCTACTGGATGGCCTGAGAGTGAGTATATTTTCTGCAAATTTAAATGTTTGTGGTAATGCTTACCAATAAAATAATGTTGAATTTTCTAATCATTTTGAGTAATATTTGACAGTTTCTAAATGCAACAAAACAATCATTTAATAACTGCATGAACAATTGAATAAGCATTCAAAACTAACTGGTTAGAATGTAAATTTCTAGTACACACACTGAGAATGTAACAAACCATATCTGTCCTCATGAATATGCAGATGTGAATTAAATAGCCAGCCTTGATGTACAGTGGACTGCTTTCGAAACAGTGTTGCTGAACTAATCTAAACCGTCCTCCAAACACAACAGCTAATTTGTTTACAATCCAGCAGTCTTTTGTGAGCAGCCGGAGATAAAAGCATAAGCTCCTATAGTTGTTCTCAGTGGTTTGTGAGGATAAATCCAGAAGAGGCGTAGAATTTAGGAAGTCCACTGAAGTCTCTCCGCTCTTTGCTGTAGGTATATGACTTGCAGGCAAGCACGGCTATCTCTTTCCCATTTAAATGCTAATGAACAGTAGGCTGGGGTGCTGAGAGTGGCAGCGGAGGCTGTGCATTTTTTATGTCTTATCTCAAAGGTAAAAGGTAGCAGCTCCTGTGCCGTGACTGAGGGGTGAGTACATGATCAGTCATTACAAGCACCAGAGGTGATCTGACGTGTGTGTTTGTGTGTGTGAGAAAACATGCATATTCTTACAGGCCTGTCATGACAGAAATTAGGCAAAACTAAGCACAGATATTTATGGACTTGATCAAGAGTGTAATGTGTAATCTTTTCATGATTGTGCATGAATCAAAACTGTTAGCTTGCAGTGTACACACCAGAAAAAAAATTGTTTTTTGTTTGTTTATTAAATATATATTATGTATTTAAATATTTTTCAGTTTTTTGTATATATATATACATATCAACATTTTTTTAAGTTTAATAAAATAAAATTACATAAAGTATTTTATTTTTCATCCATCCATTTATTTAACTTTAATTTATACTTTTTTTATTTATATTTAATGAAAATATTTTATTTTATTTTTAGCTCTTTTTCCATCAAGCATTGTTTTTGTCATAGGGAAAATACATCCCATCTGTATAGAAAAATCGGATCTAGACAACTTTCCTTTGACCTTCATCTGTGAATTAACTACAAAGGAATTATGTCATTTCCTCCAGTCCATTTTTCCCTTGATTTTAAGTGCTAAGTGTTTTTCCATTCTACTTTAATGCCCTTGACTGGATCCATCCATTTCCCCAGACGGTTTTAACTACTATCAAAGATAATGTCGGAAGAGGCCGTGGATCCCACTAACAATATTCCATACAGTCATATCTGATTCTAACACACTCCATAAAAATCTCAAGACATCTGCCTCGTTCTGAATGTCATTTTGATTTGATCTAAATTACCCAGCATCTGGTTGTACAATCATGCTATTTGATGATAATCATAAATGAGATTATGAAGCGTCACAAAGAACCGCAGAAAATCTTTCAGATAATTAAAAAGTAGTGATAATCATACAGTATATTTAGCTAACAGGCCTACAGCTATAAATTACATGAAAATATGGAAATTGAATTTTTAATGAACTTGAGTATTCAGTTTTGAATACTGAGCAAATATTTTGGGTTTGGGTTAATCACAGTAAATCAAACCTTTATTGAATATATCACACACGAATCACGCTTAATCCACTCATTCGGTGTGCATTGCCATCTCCTTTCTATTTTATGAAATGGATTGGAATATACTCACACACACACGAGCCTGCGCTTTGACTGACTGCTGATACAGAGATAATGAGATGCTTTACTGTGCTGCGAGTGGTAATTGCCTTGGCTTGGTGTGTGAAAATCAAGGCCACTCTGTGTCTCTGTGTCATTGTCATCCTGGATCACACCTGTTATCTGTCTGCTTGTGCCGACCGCAACCAGACACTTACAGTTCACACACTCTCACTTACAGTCCTCGGCTTAATCATTTCTTTTTAATTCTATCATATTCAAGGATATTGTTGTGTGCTACATTTGCTGAGGCTTTTGAAATCCAGGCACAGTGAGTCATTTTGGCTATCGAGACTTCAGACTTGCTGTCCATTTCCTCTAGTGCACAAACACACACTGGCACAGAATGACATGCTTCGCTAGCAGACAGTCCGGTGTTGAAAGAAAGAAATCTCTCCCTTATCTGCCTATCTTCATCTGTGCTTCTTCAATGGCCTCATCAGACAGAGAGAGTGTTTGCACACATATTCCAACTTCAAAGAGAAAACTTGCAGAGATTCATCAGCTATCACAGAAAAAAGACTGATTTTAACTCCAGCTCATACATTCCTTTGTTTTAAAGAGCAATTTATTAATAACTTTAATGACTTTTTTCTTCTTTTGCTAATCAAAATATATTGCAAGGAATGTTGCATGTTGAAGCATATAATATAATATAGGTAATGAAGCATTCATGCTTTTTGTCTTTAAGAAATTGTTTTTCATTTGATGAAAATGTACTCAAACTCAGGCCACCCAAGATGTAGATGAGTTTGTTTCTTCATCAGACCAGATTTAAAGAAATTGAGCAACAAACTGTGTACCGCTTGCTCACCAATGCTTCACTGCAATGAATGGGTGCCGTCAGAATGAGAGTCCAAACAGCTTATAAAAACATCACAATAATCCACAAGTAATCCACACGAAGAGCTGCTTATTTGTAAGGAACAAATCAAACATTAAGACATTTTTACTTTAAACAGTTTCTGGCTAAAATAGTCATCTATCCACAATGCCACGTTTTCCCACACTGAAAAAGACAATAAGTAGATTTACTTAATTTTTATTTTGCAAGTTTTTGCACACATACATTTTAAGTAAAATTTAAGTATTGAATTAAGTAAAATCTACTTAACTAAGTTAGGTACATTTAGCAAAGGAAATAAGTAAATTTAACATGGCCAGTTAGAGTTAGGGATGTTCGGTTCTTGAACGAATCGTTCTTTTGAGCCGGTTCTCAGGAAGTAACCGGTTGAGCCGGTTCACAAATCGAACTGAATCGAACTTTAATTCCGGGTTGATGACGCAGGACGCACAGCCGAAGTAGCACGTCCAACTCAAAAAGAACCGAATGAGCCGGTTCAACCAACTGTCGAAGTTTGCTGAGGATTACCGAGGACTCAACAAGAAC
>NW_015652130.1:239697-241084 GCF_001515625.1 Sinocyclocheilus rhinocerous
TCAATATGCGTTGACACAAATGACTTATTTGAATTTTTCATTGATACAACATGGCACTAAGTTGTTAGAAAAGAAATGCGTAGAGACGTTATTGCTTGATGACGTCAGGAACCGATTAATCGGCTTTTTGAACCGGTTCAATGAGTCGACCTGTCCGAAAAGAACCGGTTCGCGGAAATGAATCGGACTTTGCGTCACTAGTAAGAGTTTGATGAGTAATTTCTACTTATTTTGTTAATTATGCAATACTCAAGTACATTTCTCTCAGTTATAGTTTATTAAAATTACTCAAACAACATAGCACTGGAAAACAACCGTGCTATTACAGCATGTGCTTCTCTTGAAAACATGTAAGCAAGTCAAATAGACAGCTTCTTTTCCTTTGAAAATAATATGTCTAATCAATATAATTATTACCTAAATGAACACAGAGACCTCAATACTTGGTACACCATACACAATGACGGTAACAATCAGTGGATAGTGTTTGAGTATAAATGGGTCATTTTGAGTAGAAAATTAACTCCAGATATCACAAAACAGTAAGTTACTAAACCTAACGACAAAATCAACCATAAAACAGTGCAAATACAACTCGAAAACAGTGAAAATGTTAACTTTTTAATTATTCATGCCCCAGTGCATGATGGGAAAAACGGGCTTCCCCACAAAATCATTTTTATCAGTGAATAAGCTGTCTCATCTGAATCAGGAAAGAAATATGCACAGATCAAAAACCATTTACAAGCGAAGATCGTCCAAAACAGTTCTAAACATATATGTTGGAGGTTTTTGATGTGAGAGGACAACAGGGGATTGACTTTTTCAATGGAGGAAGCAATATGATGGATTATAGAATCATATTTTGGACAGAAGCAATGGTTTAAAAAAACATGTAGCTTTTCACTTCAAAAAACGCTAATTGATAGACTGGAGTCATGTGGATTATTGTGATGTTTTTATCAGCTCTTTGGACTCTCATTCTGATGGCACACATTCACTGCTGAGGATCCATAGAGGATCCATTGGTGGGCAAGTGATGTAATAAATAAATTTCTCCAAATCTGATTTGATGAAGTAACAAACTCATCTACATCTTAGACAGCCTGAAGGTATGTAAATTTGAGCAAATTTTCATTTTTGCTTGAACTATTTTGGAGACCGGATAGCAAAAATAAGTATTGTGAAAATGCCATTAAAATGTTGCTTTTAATAAACCATTCTAGTCAAAACACCAATAAAGACAGACTGCATATAGACAGTTGTATTGGGTCAGAACATTGCAACATGACTTTCCACTCTAAATTACTCTCATTCTCACTTTCTTTTTATCACACACACACACACACACACACACACACACACACACACAAACACAAAAACTAAA
>NW_015652130.1:241313-252723 GCF_001515625.1 Sinocyclocheilus rhinocerous
CATACCTTTGTCATTATACAAATTTATGTCCTCATTTGTCACAAAAACGCGCACACACATACACACACACACACTCACACACACAAAAGTACTAAAACTGTAAAATAAATAAAATGTAATTCACAAATCTGTCAGTGAGCATTCTTAATTAAAGGTTTGTATATATTGTGGCTTGGATGTGTTTTGCAATTCATCCATTTATTTGATGAATAGCCCTGACTGGCATTTCTGTGGTTAGGCAATAGCTATTTTGTGCAAACTTGGTCTAACATCAGGTTGTGCTGTTTTTTGCACAAATACTCGGACACACAAGCATGCATGCAAAATCCATATTGCACTATAACTTCAGGTTCTGCTGTGTTCATAGGAAACTCACAGAGGGGCTTTACTGAGAGTGCATATGTTAAAATCAACAAATCTACAAATCATGCTGCGCTCTATGCCATTTTTACAGAAAAGTCACAACAAATCTCACATAATCCTTATGTGTTCTGCACTGACATGCCATTCTCGCTGTACTCCTCTCTCGTCAGGATTTCATACTTTGCAGAATTTATTCTATTACATTTTTTTTTTTTAAATCACTCGTGGATTGAGCGAGCGAGTTTCACTATGCCAAATAACAACGAACACATCTGTTTGTCATTATGCACTGTGAAATGTTCTTGATGCATGAGGTTGTCAACAAAAGTTAGATTTGGAGGTAAGTTGATCCAATCATGTTTATAATACTGCAAATTGTGTTGCTAATCAGAATCCCTGAATTTATACATTGTGCAACAGAAGCCTTGTGAATTTTAGTTTTGTGAACTAATAAAATCAGCATTTCACCCAGTAAAAGTTTAAGTGAAAGGAAAAGGGACACACACTTGAATAAAATGGCAACATACTACATCCACCAGTTGGCATTGCCCTTTGACCTGAATGTTTTTGGACCTATGATGTACAGTACCAAAAATTTGGGTTTGTTTATAGAGATTTGTTTTAGTTTGGTTAATAGCTGACATCTAGCAAAGTATCCACTGTTTGCACATTTCAAAATCAGGTCTACTGTGTTATGAATACTGTGTTTTTGAATATCATACATGCTTTTTGCGTGCTATAGAGTAGGGCCCATTTGCTCCATGCTCAGGGTGAAACAAGCGTTTTTGTGATTTCTTTATGCAGACTGTGTTTTTCCATCAGTATTTACTAAAAATAATAATTTGTTGGTCATCTTGCACTTTAGTATCAGAAAAAGACACGCTATCCATAAGAAGTGGGTTGCATCTTAATGTTTAATAAATATGGATATTATTAGTCTATAATTATAGACACATTGTTTCCTTTATTTTCAGAACAATGCACTGAAAATGTAGTCTTTATCTTCAAAAAACTGTGTGCCACTGTTGTGAAGGCGTGTAGCGCGTGGGCGTCGCCCAGGGTGATAGAGTGTGAGTGAAAGCGCAGTGTGTTTTTCCATCAGTATTAACTAAAAATAATAATTTGTTGGTCATCTTGCACTTTAGTATCAGAAAAAGACACGCTATCCATAAGAAGTGGGTTGTATCTTAATGTTTAATAAATATGGATATTATTAGTCTATAATTATAGACACATTGTTTCCTTTATTTTCAGAACAATGCACTGAAAATGTAGTCTTTATCTTCAAAAAACTGTGTGCCACTGTTGTGAAGGCGTGTAGCGCGTGGGCGTCGCCCAGGGTGATAGAGTGTGAGTGAAAGCGCAGTCGTTAGCATGTTTGCGTGTAATTTAGCGAAGATAAGCGCTGCACCCCCATTACTATCATGTCCCGTGTTTTTGTTTTGATTTCTCCGCATGTATTTGCAATGCCTAATTGCGTTCAAAACATAAATGGGTGTTACTTTTAAGGTAAGTCTCCGCCCAGGGGGAGTAGCAGCGCTCCATCCACCTGCCAGACTACTTCAGCAGCAGCAGACAGTCAATGGACCTAAAGCGCGCTCGCTGCTGCTGCTGCTGCTGCGTGGACAAAAATACACGAGACGCGTTGAAAAACTCCGGGCGAGAGGGGATACGCGCACTTCATTTGAGCTGCCACGGAATCACAGTCACATAAATTAGTTTAAAGGAGCTACTACTTTGAGGACACGTGTATGCAGTTACTTTTAACTGGACGCATTGTTTTGGTTTCTGTACGTTTTCTTTGCGCTGGATTGCAAATGATTTGTACACCGGGACACACAGGATCGTTTGTGACGGACGTCTTGTAGGTGAGTTCTGCATTCATTTCAGTTTATTTTATTATTAGCATTGTTTTATGCTTCACGTCACGACATGTACAACATCACAAATACTTGTTTGTACAGACGATCAGCACAGTTATTATCCAAATGTTTTTATACACGCTTATTTTTAAGAGGATCAGTCCATTACACGGCACTGAAATCCGATGAAATCGAATATTTTGAGCGATTTATTGAGAGATTTGTGCTGGAAAATAGTATGCCACTGCTATTGATAATTGAAGTTTATTTGCAAGTCATGTGCAGATGATTTTTTATATTTTTTATTATTTGATTGGAATAAAAAAAAAAGCAGTAGTAGACAGAAATCAACCACTTTTTTTCAAATCAAACAGTTTTTATGACTGATACTTCACTGGGTTTTCTTTTCTCGATTTAAAAAAATGCATTTTAAAAATAATGATTTTGTTTTTTTAGAATTATTATTTCTTTTCAACACAATTAACTAAATGGCCATTATACTAAAGCAATAAAAATATAACGTGTATTATGAATATTTTAATAATAATAAGTCAATTATGACAAAGTGGAATGTTTCCACAAAGAATTTGAAACCGTATTTTACAATTTATTGGTAGACTAAGTATTACGGAACCAATAACAAATTAAGTAGAAGTGTGTAAATATCTGTGAAGATATCACTCAAGCTGTGACTTATCGGTCTGTCTCTATTACCAGTTTCCATTTTCTTACATTCAATAAAAAGATAAGTGAATGTTTATGTGAAATCTCAATTATGAATGTATCAGTGGATCCTCACCCCCTTCCTCCCTCCCTTCCCATGCAGGACCGAATAAATCTCTTGTGGGTCTTTGGATAAAGTGATCATGCAGGGAGCCGGGACTTTGGTGCTCGGGACCCTTCTGGTGTCTGTGTTCTCAGCTGTCTCGGTGCACAGCAGCCCTTTGTCTTCCCTGCCAACCGCTTCTGCTCCACGAGTCTTCCTGTCCTTCAAAGGTAAGATGCATTTCTGTTGTATATGCTGTGTCTCACACTGTTGCTCTGTGGATGACATCCACGAATTAACATAGAAATATAAACAATCGCAGCTGATATGATATAGATTGCATGAGAAACATGCATTATTATATTTGTCCTCAGCGTTTCCAGGAAACCAGAGTCTCATTATATTAACTTTCAGTGCATATGCGTCTACTGTAGTATTAGGCAGTAGGGTTTTTCTTATTGTTTTGTGGGAATCTCTTCAGTTTTTTGCTGAGCAAGCTACTTGCCTTCTTAGGTTACCTGTCTGTTCACCTTTCTAATTCAAGGAGTTTTCACAGTCTGCTGCCTGAACTAATTTTCTTTTCTGTTGCCCGTTATTGTGTTTCTTTAATTGGTTTTCAAACACTCTTTGGGATTGAGCATGTCTACCAGCAAAGACCTAAATTCAGAATTTGCGCTACACTCTGTGACTGAGAGTTTAACCCTTGCTGGGGAATTGGATTTCATGTTGGGTCGGTTGGGGTTCTTGCACGGCTCTTGGTTGGACAAGCAATGCGATTAGTTTTTAGTTCTGAAGCAGTATTTCCCTTGGGATTCTCTGAGCTGTTTTTTTTCTGAATATCTATGTTCTTAGTAGTAGCCCGTTTTCCAGGACTACGCATCCATGATTTATTAACAGTGCAGTTTTATTGTAATTTTATTCTCAGGAATTGCAATTGGAAGGCAGCTTAAACTATATGTTTACAATTTTTTCTCCAAAATGGAATACTGATACTGTGTGCGATATTGGACTGGTTTGCTTCCCAGGACCTTTATGTCCAATCTTAGTGTACTTCTGTCAGTCAACACTGACACTGACCACTCTTTACTGCCAAGATATACACTGGAGACATACTACATGCATGCACTGGATGGGATATTCCATCTTACGTTATGACAAAATATGATCTGTGAGTTTCTGGAGATTATCAAAACACTGTAGATGAAATAAAAAGATCTAGTCTGCTTTATGTAGGACGTGGTGAAAGCCCTTTGGATGGATTAAAGTTTTTAGTTCTGGTTACTTCTGCTCCTCTGTCCAGCAGCCTTGATTAAACACTTGAATCATGTTCCTCCCTTGAGAGTGAACATCTTGTGAAGGAGGCTACATGTGATTAGGGCTTTAACTCACTAAACATTCTGTTCTCTCCCACAAACAGCTTCAAGCTTAGTGGGATCTTGTTTTGGTTTTGTACTTGGATGTGCCTTTAGAAAATCATTATGATGGCTAACCAAAATCCAGGCTTACGTTGTAATTGCTTGCCTCTGTGCCTTTACTCTTTGAGACACACAGGACATCCTGTTTAATATCCCTCTCAGTTACTTAAATGTGACTGTTTGAGCCATGAGGTCATCATCTGTTCACTGTTGTAACAGGGTTATGCACCATTCAGAATTACATAGAAAATGCCTTGTACATTTTATTTTATTTTACAGACAAACTGGGATGCACAATTGCAGTTTGAATGTAAGGAAGTAAGAAATAAAATGAATTTAAATTCAAATAATTTTTTAACTGTAATTTTTAACTTGAAAAGAAATTTTTTTAAAGACAAATTAAAATGTTGACTTGGCAAAGCCTTGTTCGAAAGTTATGGAAAAAGTATTTTAGGTCTTAAAAGATAAGTTCACTGATTTTCAAGCTTTATATTGTTACAATGTAAATGAACAATGTCTTTCTCCGTGTTGCCTGCACCTAGATATCCCTGTTTATTTGTCAGCATAAATCAGTCGGATCGAAAGAGGGGATTTATGGATGTTGGCATTTTTGGCAAAAGGGAATGGCACAGCCCATTTTCTGTTTTAAAAATAAAGATTGCGTTTGTGCTGCATAAACAGCCAAGATTTATTAAAAGCTATCTTGCCAGTGGTGATTAGATAGATAGATAGATAGATAGATTCTTCCGTTCTGAATTTTGAACAACCCTGTGTTGTAATATGTTGTTTAAATGTTTGATATAGTAGTGGTTTTAATTTCATGCATGGAGTGTAATGATTCAGTTTAGCTTGAGGTCCAGTTTAAGAAAAACTGCGTAAAGAAAAAAATTAATATATTTTAAGTGATCCTCCCTGGGGGGATTCAGGCATAATTCACTAGTACGTCCCTCATACACGCAAGCTTGAACACAATCATAAATGCACCCACTCACACACACATTGACTGCGGTTCACCAAGATCTCCCTCTTTCTGATAGATTCTTATTCTCCAGTTTGAGCATGTAGGGAGGGAGGGCAGGGAACTCAGCCAGACAGAGTCAGTTTTCGTCTCTGTGGGAGGACTTGGCTGCTGTTAGCGGTTGTCGGTGAGTTAAGAGAGCAGATACTGGTGTCTTCTTGTGCCCTTACTCATTTCAGACAGTCCAGACCACAAGAACATCCCTGGAAGCCCAATCATCTGTAAAGTTCATGGTCTAGGGCTCTGCAGACATGACTTATTACAAGTTCAGACTCTTTTCTAAGGCCGTTCTCTTGTCTTTTCCCTTTTCATGGGAGTAACTATGATGTATTAAATTTGCCCTTCTCTTTCACATGCACACACTTCTTTTTAAATCCCCTCTTTCCCATGTATCTCTGCAAGCCTGATTTACATGCTAAAAGGTAGCCCAGAGGACTTACGAAGAGTCACATGACAGCCTAAGTTCATTTCTTTGCATATGAGCCCTCACATAACTCCTCATTTTTGGACATGAAAGTGGATTTATGGGAATGTTTATGCGTATTATATCACTTTACAGTGGTTAGAAGAACCCAGGGATGATTCAAGGAGGAATGCTTGTGTGAATTGGTATTTTGTGTGTGTGTTTGAAAATGGTGCCCCGTGTGTTGTTTGTGCACACTGTTTTAATTTAAATTCCATCAGTAGATTCTCTGAGGGGCAGAGCGCTTATTGCTCAATTTAGACAAATGTTCTCAGACAAAGAACACTTTAAAGTAAGTATCTCAAGGTGCATCACAACTACAATGTCGTTCTGTTGGCAGTGCATAAATTATCGCAATTAAATAAGGCATTTAAAGTAGTGTGCTTCATTTTCCTTTGCTGTTCATGTTAACACCTGGGTAACGTTCTTTAAAAACACTAAAGCAGTAATAGGCGATGGTCTGGATGAGAGTAAAAGCTCATTGTCTCTGGTTTGAGAGCTTTAGGAGTTATCATATAAGGTAAAGTGACTCTTCACATAGATCCATGACCCAGAATTATGCCCCACTCCAGGGCTTCTAGTCTAATAATAAATCAGAAATAATAAATAATAATAACAATAATAATAAAAAACTGTAGCAGCATCAGTGCAAACTGTGAGTTTCTTCTATGTTAGTCTCATCAGAGAGGTCGGTAGTGGTAGTTTTTTTTTTTTTACATTTTAAATGAACTTTAACTGAACATTAGATGACAGCAAAGAAAGAAAGAAGTGACTATAACCTTACAGTGCACACTTAAGGGCTTCTGGTCTAAATAAATGATCACAAATATTAAGTAATAATAAATTTAAAAATATTAAAATATAGCTACGTCAGGACAAAAGCTTCTTACATCTAAGATTCTCATCAGAGAGGTCAATGTGTGTCATTTAGATCCTTTATTGGTTAAATGTCTTTTTGCTGTAGGAATTTGCAGTTTAGTACTTCAGTAAAACAGTATGAAAACATACTAAACATATGCGTGCATTTGCATACATATGAATGGAACACAAAAGCTAGTGTGACTGCCATTGTAATAAACAAATATGAAAATGACAAATTAATGGTTTATTAGTATTTATAGGTTAAGATTTAAGATTATATGCTTGTTTGAGTGTGTATTAGCAGGTTTGAGTTTATCTCACTGTATGTGCTGGCAGAATAACATCAAAGATATATTTATCTTTGACGTACCATCCTGTGAACTCGCTTAGATGCTTGATGTTTTGAAGTGTCATAAAATATCATGGTTCTGCAGGTGATGAATGGTGGTAAACCAACCTTGGCACATCTGCATTTCTTTTTATACTGTATTTGCTTATCAGTATTAGCAAATAGTTAATACCCAAAAGGTGTATACTCAAACTACTGTACCTGCTTCCAGCAGCATTTTGATGAGCATGTTGAAAATTATCTAGAAGTTTTAAAAATATACTCTGACCTGGGCACAGTATATATGTGTGTGCATTTGTCTGTGCTGGAGGCTTTTTTTTTATCTTCAAACAAGCCCTAATAACAGCCTATTTGAGGGTGCCAGAGGCTGAGGTTGTGACCCCAAAAAACAGAAGCAGGTCATTGTCAGGGTGATTCGTCCTTGCTGTGTGGGAAAGAGTGAACAAATTCCTTCTATAAATGCTTGTAATGCTAATCTGCAGACCCACTTAAAAGCATTTAACTCTATTCTTGCTGTTCATTTCATTATTTCTGAGTAACACCTGGATGCGTAATTGGCCGTGTCTGAAAAAGCAGAAAAAACTGCTATATAAATATATCGAAACACCCAATTAGACCATTACACTGCTGCAGTGAGAACATTATCTCGCATACAGCTACTGAAAACATTGTCCGTTACAGCTTCCAAGATCATTTTGTATTTCTAGAGCATTTTGCAATTAACATCTCATCACATTTTCAAATTCACTGGCTTTCTCTTGTTAGTTCAGAATATCCATTGTATTGTGTGGCTGAGGATGAAGCATAGTGGCTTTTCTTTAAATGCTGTAAAAGCATTTTCTCTATTCCCTTTTAAAAATTCTCATTTAGCATTTATGTAAATGAGTTTGGCCTTAAGCATGATATCTGTTAGTGTTACCAGAAGATAAACAAAGAAAAAAAGGGATGAAAAGGAATTAGCTTTCTTTAATTGTAGCACATAGGGAACAAGAAAGAAAGAAAATTGCTATGCATTTTTTATGTTATGACTGATTAGATAATGGATGAATCTACTTAATTTTGTGTAAATAACAAATAAAACAACACAAATTAAATAGGCCTATGCCATTTTAAATGCTACAGAGCCAATTCAGGCATCAAAACATTTTTTATGCGAAGTATAAAAACTGAATATTCTTTCTGAGATTTGCTAAAGATTATATTTAAAATATTATTTTACAAGATGAACTTTAACTTAGAGTTAGACGATGGCAAAGGTGAGAGAAAGAAAGAAAGAGAAAGAAAGAAAGAAAAAGAAGTCATAACCTTATACTATAACACTTATTCTACACTCAATATTTTCCACTCATGACATGGTTTATCCTTCATGTTGTCTTTACCTGGGTTCTAACTGGGTCAATTGCGACACTAGAGACTTCACTAAGTGCTTCCCTCTGACAATGCACACATATACAGAGAGAACAAGAAAGCATATGTGTGAGAGAGAAAGAGAGAGCCCGGGAGCAATCACTGTCTCTCTGAAAGATGAACCTCCTTCAACCTGCCAAGATATGCCTAGGAGATCTGCTCAGACAGAAGGTGAGACACTGTCTCTTTCAGTCGTACACTAGAGAGACACTAACTTACAGCTGCGTAGAGACTGTTGTGCCATTCAGTTACGATTATTACTTCAGCATCCAGCTCACCTGTGGCACTGATGGGAAAGTATTTGGAAAGGTCCGACCCTCTTTTGGCTTTCTCATTGGCGTCTTGTATCAATTTTCTCCTGATCAACCAAAAAAATGTGTTTGTCTTCAGGTAACGTTGAGGTTTTCCCATTTTAGCTGAAACATGCAAGCTCAGTCAAGCTTTTGCTTTATACGTGAAACCGCAGCAGCGTATCAGAACGGTATTAAGAAACCAAAAGCGATGGGAATCATCAAAAATGCATTATTCTGAGCTGCTCCCATGAGGCTTTCTCTAATGGAGCTCTTGGCAGAGTAATAAACTTAACCTCTTGACCCTACATTGAGTTTCAGCTTCATAAGAATCACTTAGAAAAGGCTGCATGGGACGTAGACAGGCGTGGGCTCGAAAAGGAAGGCCTGCTCTTTGTTCTCTATTCTTTGTTGTGTTTGTTTTTGCCAAGGGTGATGTGGTCATGTGCTATATTAACTGAGTTATGTTAAGATATAATGTTAAGATGTCTTGCAGATAATAATGTTTTCTTCCAAATATCTCGACTGTGCTACATTTTGTTGTCTTATTTTAGACCAAACACATTTGTATGTGATGCCATGGTGCAGCAGACGCTGTCTCAGTGCTGTTTGTGTCAAGGTGGCGGTGCATCCCAGCATCCTGTGCTGCGGCGCTGGATCTAAACTGTCACAGCGAGAGGAGAGTGGAGGTGACAGCAGCAGTGCTAAATATAGAGACCCTGCACTCCTACACCCCCTCTCTTACTCTCTCTTCCTCTTTTTGTCACTAACAAAAATACTACAAAAGTACCCTGGTGTCATGGTTTTTTAGACTTGTACCATGGTATTATTTTAAGTACCATGGCACATGGTAATCATTCAGAACCATGTACTGTCATGCTCAGTTTAGCAAGTTTTTTTTTATATGTACTATAGAAATACTATGGATTTTTGGACATTGTGTAACATTCTTTACCTTTTCTTTACCTTACCTTTATGTACTATTGTCATTTTTTGAATGAGCTTTTATTTTATACTTTCAGTATTTCATTTTAGTTTCATTTAGTAATTTGACAAAATGTTCCTGTCACAGTTGTTTAACTTAAAAATCTCAAGAATTTTCATTTATTTGGCAAGATTCAAAATGGATCTTAAAGTCCCCATGAAATCAAAATTAAAGTTTTTTGGGTGTTAGTATCAATATGTTAGTCTTAAGGTTATCTATAAGGCAGTGTACTCCAAAACAGTGACAACATTCACATTTAGAAGATACAAGCATTCAAAGCTTGCAGTTCGGCTCAGCGATTTTTTTTTACGTCACATCGTACTTTAGCTTCTCATCAAACTTTCTGTCCAATCAAATGCTCTCTAGAATCCGAAGCCCCGCCTCCTACACTATAAAATAGACGCTGAAGCCGCAGCTGAAATCGGTCACTTGTCCACAGAATTAGCGTTTTCTGTACAGTGAATGGCACGTAGTGCACTATATAGGGGACAGGGAACGATTCAAACAGTGTAAATATGCTTTCCATTGAGGAAAAAAAGAAGTCTGGTTTCGCGCTGTCACAATTTAGATGAAAATATGTGCCTTTTTTATCATTTGAGTCACTTTGCAAAAGTTGCCAAAAACTTTTTAAAAATAGCTAAATTTGTTGCTAGGTGCTTTTTGAAAAAAAAGTTGCTAGGGTAGTTTGAAAAGTTGCTAAATCTAGCAACAAAATTGCTAAGTTGGCAACACTGAGCTCAACGGCTCTGAACGGCTCTAGCCCAAGCTGTGATATAAACGAACGCTATTGGCTATTTAAAAAAGGGGCGGGGCTGCTTGATATGTCCCGCCTCCTGTTTCAGTTAAAATGACGTCAACACATAGAGTAACGCTGCGTGTTTCTAAGCATTTCAGGGGACCTTTAAGTTGGTTTATGTATTTACTCTGAAGTGGCCTGAATCTGAACGAATTTCTTCAGAGGAATCATCATTTCATTCAACATCATTGTAGCTAATTAAATATTAAGCATTGATACCTATTAATATAAATTTTAAAGAAATTATTATAAATAATGAAGAAATTATATAATATGGTCACACTTTGGTTTGGGGACCAATTCTCACTACTAACTAACTAACTATTAACTACAGCTTTTTTCTCAATAAACTCCTAATTTGCTGTTAGGTAGTTGTTAAGCTTAGCTATGACAATTAAGGGATGTAAAATATGGTCGTGCAGAATAAAGCATTAATAAACTGCCAAAACACTAGTAATATGCATGCTAATAAGCAAGTTCATAGTGAGAATTGGTCCTTAAACTAATGGGTTAATATATTTATGTATATATTTTTTATACATTGACTGCCCCTATATTGAATTACCATGGTATAAGAATTCAGCCCTCTACGAACACCTTGGCAATTGAATCGCCATTAGCTAGTACATTTTTTTGTTTACTCGCCAGACTGATAAATATATACATACACGTATACATATGTACACACACACACACACACATATACACACACATATACACACAAACATATACACACACACACACATATACATACACACATATACACACAAACATATACACACACACATACACACACACATATACACACACACACACACACACATATACACACACA
>NW_015652130.1:252840-261588 GCF_001515625.1 Sinocyclocheilus rhinocerous
ATACATATACATATACATATACATACACACATACACATAACATACACGCACATATACACACACACATACACACACATACATATACACACATACACATACATATACATACACACATACACATAACATACAGCAAAGAATATCGTTTACATGTAGCGCGCATAGGTAGCGCATCAATTCTCTCTCTCCCTCTCGTCGTCGTGCGCCTTCACACTAGAGTTTACGGTACGTTAAATACAGGTGCGCTGCGCATCCATTTAGATTAACTGAAAAACAGCACAGATCGCTTGGAGAGTGAAACTCTGATGCGCTCAGTCAGAGAGTGTTCGGCGAGTGAAAATATATCTGAGCTAAATTTATACTTAGCCTCCAACTCACACACTGGCGAGTAAAATCTGAGAATTTATTAGCAATTGGCTAATATTAGACATCATTTAGTCGCCAGAGTGAAGATTTAGTCGCATATGCGAGTGATTTACTCGCAATGTAGAGGGTTGGAGTTCTACCCTCAATCTACCATAGTACTGCCACTTTAAATCATTCTGCTTGTCTATCCTTTTGGATTTTTTTTCTCTGTCTAGCTCTCTTGTATTTTGTGCTGTTTTCCATCAATTCCCAATTCTCTATTTCATTACTGTCTCTTGGTCGTCTTCCTTAGCTAGTTTTCTGTTCTATATTTTCATCCTCTCTGCTCCCAGGGGAGGTTTCTAACATGTCGCTCCCATGAGACGAGAAAGAGTGCAGACATTCATTTGAGTGAGGTCTGGGTCACAGCTCCTCACATGAGTCACTCATTGGGTTAGTTGTGGGCGTGTATGTGGCAGAGAAACATTCATTTCTAGAAAACTATCATCTATGCAAGGAGACTGTGCATCATACTTTTTATTTTTACATGTTGTCATGTTGTTTGTTTGATATCAGGACCAGTTGTGAAAAATATGACCGCTATGGATGCCATTATTACTATAATTGCCTATGACATGACCAAATGAGTATTTTGATGACTGTCGTTCATCTGCATGCATGTTAAGCCATGTTCAATGTGATCTCATGGGAAAATGTAACTCATTTTCAAGGTGCAGATTTTTGTTTGAATTCATGATTTTTAGAAAAAAGCAAGAATATTTAGAATATATGCTTTTATTTTCTGTAAAAGAACCATCTTCTTTATCTGCAGACACAGATATTTTGTCAGTCATCAGTTTTTTTTTTTGTTATCTCTTCTTGTAAAACACAGCCATATTCACAGCGCTCACACTCTTGTCTTGTAACACTCATCTGCAGCCTGTGTGTTTTATCATTGCCTTCTCATTGCTAATCATCGTCATCATTCACATTCACTTGTTTCTGACACTATCACTCCCCTCATGTTCTATTTTCTCTCTGTCTGCAGCTCCCATCTCTGATACACCATTCGCTTCAAAGGCATTTAAAAGCGTCAGGAGTGTAGATGGCTGCCTTGTTATAAAACCACCTCAGAACCAAAGGTTAGCCGGTCTGGATAAATAGTTGCACTGTCAGCCGGTTTGATGTGTTTCTTTCTGGAGTGTAACACAGGGGTTTCTGTAACCTAATGCAGAAACTCATGCAGAGTATCAAAACATTTTTCTATTGCTGTTGCAGAGCAGTTTTGGGAAAAAGAGGCTAATCTTCTCACTTGTCACTTTGAGAAACAGGCAGGCTTGGTGTTCTGCACTGATGTAAGACAAAGATGCTCTGTTTGTAAGCTGCGTGTGTCTCTTATAGCTCTCCCATGCTGATTGTGTTTTGTGAGGACAGATGGAAATGTGTCAGACAGAATGAAAATAACCTGATATATGTTTCCTGACTTCACTCCTTTAAAATTTCCCATCGCTTTTTAGACTGAAAATAGCAAGATTCAAGCTACGTTCAGCTTTAGTAGGGCTGCAGCTATATATATTAATTGATAAACCTGTTGTAAATATAGGTTACAATGTAAATTGATTTAAAAAAAGTTTAAATAAGGTTACATTTTCTGCATAAAATTTACACTATTTTTCAAAAGATTTTGTAATTTTTTTTTTATTTTATGCTTAGCAAGGCTTATTTAATAAACAATGCTGTAAAAACAGTAATATTCTGAAATATTAGATTTAAAAAAAGTTTTTTAATATATCCTAAAGTGTAATTTCTGTATTGGTAAAGCTGACTTTTCTGCAGCCATTACTCCTGTCTGCAGAGTCACATGATCCTTCAGAAATCATTCAGATATTCTGATCTAGTACTCAAGAAACATTTCTTATTAATATCAGTGTTGAAAACAGATGAGCTGCTTAATATTTTTGTGGAAACCGTGACAGATTTTCAAGATTCTTTAATTTATAGGAAAAAAACAGCATTTATTTGAAATAGATTTGTAACAATGTAAAAGCCTTTTGATCAATTTAGTGCATTCTTGCTGAGTAAAAATATTTGAAAGAATCTTGCTGATCCTACATTTTTGAACAGTTGTGTAAACACAGCAAATGTGTTTTTTTTTCATAGAAATACATTTTGCATTACTTACAAAGAGCTCTCACCAAGACCCAACTTTACTGGTTTTATTGATTAATTGTTGCAGGCCTAAACTGAAGTTTAGTGTTTTTTTTTTAAAAATGTTGCCACTTGTTTAGTGACAGTAAAACAGAGTGACATGAGCATTCTGGTGAGAGAAAGTCTCTGTCCTCTCCCAGACCTTAATTGCTCAGAAAGGATCCATGTTGTCTCGTCCTATTGTAGTCTTTTGCCACAAATGAAGAAAGAGAAAGACTGTGTGGTCCACTGTGAGTTGATTCAGTAAGACACACCAGCATTCAGGTCTGTTTATAATGAGAGGTTACAATAGGCTTTGTTACCAGGCAGCTTCACTGAACCCCAGACCCCCATGACACTTCTGTGCTCTCAGGGGAGTTACTGAGATGCTGGGTAACAGTGTGAGAGATAGAGACAGGGGAGACGCATGCGAAGGCAAATATGGTCAACAGCATCAGATAAAGTAATGAAAGATGCTTATAAATAATGATTCTTACAGGAATGGTGCACCCCAAAATAAATAAATATGTAAATTATACACTACCATTAAAAATTTTAGGGTTGGAAAGTTTTTTTTTTCCCACTTATGCTCACCAAGGCTGTATTTATTACTGTATAAAAATACAGTAAAGCAGTAATATTGTGAAATATAAATGTCTCTTCTTTACTATTTTAATATATTTTAAAATGTAATTTATTCCTGTGATGAAAAGCTGAATTTTCAGCTTCATGACTCCAGTCTTCAGTGTCACATGGGGCCTAATTTATCAATCTAACGTAGAAACGAGCGCAGATCCGTGCGCACAAATCAACTTACGACAGAGTTCACGTGTGATTCATGAAACATTCGTATGCCGCTAATCTCATCGTACGAATGATCTTATGTTGTTAAATGTGGCGGCAGAAAACAATCGTCATTTGAATATAACGCCCCTAAAAACACCCCGGTTTAGAAGCCTGTAGAACTAATGTTGTTTGTGTGTACGTGAGGCAATCTGTGCGATCAGATGGATTAAATCAAATAAATGCATTAAGAGTGTCACAAAAACGAGCAGTGTTTTTTTTTCCTTTTGTTAACCTGTTAATTATATTATAGCCTGTTATATATTGTGTGTGATTCTATTTATTTTATTCCTTCAATAGACTTAATTTCTGTTTTTCTCCTTTCACAGAAGCGCTGCAGGTGCATGATGCAACGATTTAATCCTCACAGTCTGTGGTTTACGCTGCTATTTGCGCATATAAATCTAATGCCCTGTATGAAAAAAATAAAGACATTCTAATCTTACTGGTTAACGATCGAATAATGAGCTTCGTTTGACGGTCAGGAAAAGAAAAATGAACAAAATGCTGTCATTCTACAATTCTTCACCGTACTTACTATGCTGCGCGCAAGTTCAGGTAACTCAAAAACTTGCGTACACGGGCTGAGACCAGACATGAGATTTGATCGTAGCCACCGCTCACGTCCATATTGATAAATTCCAAGTTTTGCGTTGAAACGACCGTACGCCCAATTTCTATTGTAACTTTTTTGTCCTTTTTATTTTTTCTTTAGTGTTGTGTAGCGTCTGGACCAATCAAACACACAATTTTTCATTTGATTTAACAAATCAGTTATTCATTAGATTAACAAATCGTCACAGTCCCCTCACCCAATAAACTGGATGCCAGGATGTCTGCAACGACACCAGGCCCCCCCTGGTACCCATGGCAACCACGCACGCTCTGCTAGTTATTTCCTTTAACCAGGAAATTAACGTTCTTAGAATTGACAGACAGTTGACCCTGAGAGGTCAAGTAAATATCTACAGCGGATCTAAATATTTATAATTAATTATAACTAGTTATGATTAATTATTCATATTTCCCTATGAGCTGATTCGCTACAGTTGCATGGAAAATATCAACATACAGATTCATAATGGTTGATGAAATTAATTTATTATTTTTTCATTTGTGAGGCAACTGCGCCTTTTAAAGTCAGAGTGTTTCTTTTAAGAGCCACTTTGGGATGAAGATGCAAGCAGAAAGAGTGGGTTTTACTAATAATTTCCCCCACAAAAAGTGTGTGTACCTACAATGTGTGTGTGTGTGTGTGTGTGTGTGTGTGTGTGTGTCTGTGTTCATACACAATTTAACAAAAACTACATGGAAAATATACTTTTTAACGCGTTGTGTCTGGTTGGGACACACGGTGTTACAGTTTGATCCCCCCCAAAAATTCTAAGTATAAAAATATTAATACTGACAATGCCTTTCCCTTGTGTGTCTACTGGTTTGGTTGCCATGGCAGCATTTCTTTTGTTACCTGTCACTGTTATGGCACATTTCACATGTTATTTGATAGCTATGTTTTTCTGCAAGTTCTTAGAATTTCTCAAAATTCACACTTCGATCTAACCGAATAGAGGTCTTTTTTATAGTATAGTCATGGGAGTGACAACAGATACAACCATTTAATTCTTGGCTGACAACAGTGTGAAGATGAGTTGCTACATTCCCCAACACACACACACACACACACACACACACACACAAACCAACAGAGAAAGAGAGAGATTCTCCCTCCAGATGTGGTCTGGGTGTGGGAGTTGCCGCCTGGAGGTTACCAGACATGCTTGACCTTAGGGGGAGCGTGAGGTCAAGGGCACCTCTCCCTTCATGTTGTTTTAGACTGCCACCATTTATTACCATCTGTCAGTCAGGCATGGACTTTAATTCCACGGCAGTACTTAGACTCAGACAATGGCCTGTGCTGACACACCAAAGCATCATGATGGAGAAAGCACAGGGGGAGCTAGCCAATCAGAGCGCAGGGACGCCACTGGATGGAGAGGACAGAATGTGAATTCACAACAGGGTTTATTGGGTGGTAAAAGGAAAAATGTGTCCATCATTGACTGGCTGGCATTTGTCCATCATGTTACAGGACAAAGAAGGACAGAAAAGAGAATGAGACAAAAAAAATTACAGCATTTGTTTATCCTTAAAATAGAAGTGTATTAATGAAATTCAGTTTATATAGATGGATGGATAGTTTAATAAATACGATTTTTAATGGTTTTGAAGTCACTTATGCTTAAGGCTGCATTTATTTGAGCAAAAATACAGTAAAACAGTAACAATGAAATATTACATGAAACATTTCTTATTACCAGTGTTGAAAAATATTTCAACTGTATTTTATACAAAATATTTTGCTGCTTAATATTTTTGTGGAAACTGTGATGCACTACATAATTTTAAGGTAAGATTACAAAAAAGTAAAAGAAATTAATACTCTTCAGCAAGAGTGCATTAAATTGATTAAACGTGATGGTAAAGTCATTAATAATGTTACAAAAGATTTCTGTTTCAAGTAAATGCTTGTCAGCATGTCAGCATAAATGCTGTTATCCAACTGTTTGATATACAATAAGTTATAGTAACTTAACATTGATGTTCACTTTACCTATTTTTGCTGCACTAAGCTTCAAATAAAAGCTTAATTTTTGCAGTGCAAAAATCTTCAAACAAAGCATAACCATTGCACATCTCAGAACAACACACATGGTGTTTGAATCAATGTTTTTGAAACAATCGGATGAGTAAATTATTCAGTGACTCACTTTTAAAGACCAGTCACGTGTTTCAATCCTCAACGAATCAGTAACTTGATCTGATGAATCGATTTGAATGAATGATTCAGTGAGACACTCATAAAGATGATGCCTGTTTGATTTTCTTATCTGATTCTCAGAATAACAAGTAATATATGCTGTCCCTGTCCTAATTAATTGACTAATACTGTATGTCCACAGATGTCTCATTTGTTTCTGTTTTTATTTTAGGAGATATGTCAGTACCATAATATTTTAGATAAATATAGGCCTAGTAATAAATATATATCAGAATGGCATTGTCATCTGATATCACTGCTGTACCATGGCACCTCCATGATACATGTTTTGTAGGGAGTTTGGGAGAAAAATGCTGCTGTTACCATATTGCTGTTTACTGGTCTTGGGATCATTTACGTAATGAGAGAGAATTGGAAACCTGATTTCACTGTGTTTGTTAAATGTTGATGTAGTGTTTTCTAAAGTATATACAAGTTAGAGCGAATTACATACCTGACAATTTAATGATAGGGTAGATAAGAGGTAACAGTTATACTCACTGGAAGCACACTGGCAATCTACTCTTATGTTTAATTCAGTGAGAGTATGCATCCGTGCGTGTCTATGCATCTCTCAGGTAAGTTTTTCCTCCAGATGTTCCTCGTCATTTCAGAGGAATGGCACATGTGGGCTGGAGAGTTAGATGGGTGGGAAAGATGGGCTTATAGTTGTCCGCCAAATTCAGCTGGAGTCTCAAGTGACATTACATGCTGTGTACAGATTATGTACGTGTGATTATGAATGTCTGAGATGAGACTGGAATCATTGGTGATGTTTGTGGTGGCAGCGAGCTGTTTGCTTATGTTGTTGTTGTGTGATGAAGTGATCTCATGCTCATTAAAGGCAAAGTTTGTTCAGGAGGTCAATGAGATGATGCCTCAGACGTTCCTCTATTTTTGTACTTTGAAGTAAAGGGCTGTGAATGTAGACACCCCTAAGGCTGCATTGGCTCTTCTAGACTTGGCCGCTGTTTCTGTCTGTCTTTCTCGGTCTCTTCTATTCTTTTTGTCCCCTGCTGTCTCATTCCTCTTTTTTTATGACTCCCTTATTGCTCTTAGTATTTGCCTTATAAAACAAATAGCTCTATTGTTTGTAATTTTTCCCCTTTTATTTTATTCCTGGGTGTTTTCTTGAATATGAAAATCTGAAGCAATGTTCACTTATTGATAATTACTTTAAGACTATGTCCTTTTATTTATATATATATATATATATATATATATATATTCTGTATATATTCTTACTTGCATATATATTTCTTTATGTAACTTTATAAATAAAAGTGTTTTAATAAACATGTAAATAATATTAAATATGTAAATACATTTAGTTTTTTCTATATTTTATAGCTTTGTATGTAGCTCTATAAGTAGAATTGTGTTCAACAGCACATTAGTTTTGGTATCACATTTGCTTTTCTAACAAAATCTTTAAGTTTGTTTTGGACACTGGTGCATACTGCATTCTGTGAGATAATATGGTGTACTGCAGGGTTCCTCAATAGGCGGCCCGCGGGCCACATCCGGCCCCTGAGAGAAAAGTTTGGCCAACGCTAATTTCCAATAATGTGACATGAAAATTCAAATGCAGCATCAGAAAGCTACATTAACTTACACTGTGTCTACTACACCGGACGCGGCGCGACACAATAAAATACAATAACTCGTTATAATCCGTGATGCTGTCTTGGATGCGGCGCGACACGACAAATCCCCGACAGTAAACTGCTGACTCGTTCTATTTATAATGTACTGACACAACGTTCAAATGATTTGCAATGCTTTGTCGCGTCCAGTGTAGATACGATGTGACAGCAAAAACATGGCGAGTGTGTAGAAAAGAAAAGTGGACACGGAAAATAGATGATTCAAATGTGAATGGACTGAACAGATTTGAGTGAGTGAGTGAGTGATATCTTTGTTATGGAATACACGTGTTGGTTCGCAGTTCACAGTTTTAACGTACAATTTTGCTTTAATTTATTTTCAAGATCTGAGGTAAAATATCTATTGTTGCTTTCACTATGGCTATAAAGATAACGCAAAATAATATTCAAACTCACATTAGACACTTTTAACATTGAATAAAGCACATAATAATTACCTGAGATTATCAGGTAATATTAAGATTGTCATATTTTGTATGTTGTTCCCGCAGCGACGTCGCAGAAAATAAAAACCGTTCCTAAAATAGAATCCCATGTCGCTTATTGTCACGTGTCGCTGTCGCGAGTGGTTAGGACAAAAACTACAGGGAAAAGATACTTTTTTTATCGCGTCGTGTCTGGTTGGGACACACGGTGTTACAGTTTGATCCCCCCAAAAAATCTAAGCATACAAATATTAATACTGACAAATCTAATAATTAAATCTGCAATTAGGGAAAGTGGAGAGAAGAGATCCAGTCTGGGAATGAGCAGGAACAAAGTTGATTTGCATGGCAGATGATGGAGATCCAGATTTTTTGTTTGTTCATTTGTTTTTAATATTCAACAGGCAAAGTTCTTCTGTAGCTATCTAATGCAAAAATGTTCATAATTGTTTGAATAAAACAGACT
>NW_015652130.1:262238-262902 GCF_001515625.1 Sinocyclocheilus rhinocerous
ATACACGTGTTGGTTCGCAGTGAGTTCACAGTTTTAACGTACAAGTTTGCTTTAATTTATTTTCAAGATCTGAGGTAAAATATCTATTGTTGCTTTCACTATGGCTATAAACAGAGGTGGACAGTAGTGAAGTATTTTTACTCTGCTGTAAAAGTACTTTTCAGGTGTCTGTACTTTAAGTGTTTTTCTTTAGAAAACTTTACTTCACAAAATTCCAAAGCATAATATTGTACTTTTTAATGCACTACGTTTCATATTAAATATAATTTAATACTTAATTACATTAGAAATCTATTACTTTCTTACTTTTACTCAAGTAAAAGTAATTCAGAGATTTACTTGAGTACAAGAAAGTACTACATTTTTAATGTTCTTAAGTATTAAAGGTAAAACAAACAACAACTTTTATTTATGAAATGAAGTGCAGTAAAAAGTATGACATTATGCTTTGGAATGTAGTGAAGTAAAGTTTTCCAAAGAAAAACACTCTGATAAACTACAGATACTTTTTAAATTTACTTGAGTTAAGTAATAATACTTCACTACTGTCCGCCTCTGGCTATAAAGATAACGCAAAATAATATTCAAACTCACATTAGACACTTAAGTTTTAACATTGAATAAAGCACATAATCATTACCTGAGATTATCGCTGTCATAGTTT
>NW_015652130.1:262926-270961 GCF_001515625.1 Sinocyclocheilus rhinocerous
GATGAGCAGGAACAGTTGATTTGCATGGCAGACATGAAGATCCAGATTTTTTGTTTGTTCATTTGTTTTTAATATTCAACAGGAAAAGTTCTTCTGTATCTAAATGCAAAAATTTTCATAATTGAGATATATATATATATATATATATATATAGGTCAGTGGCCCTTGGCTTGGTATTGTTGGCAGAATTTGGCCCTCGGCGAAAACTAATTGAGGAACCCTATTGTATTGTGTAAATGAAAATGATACCACCACATACTGCACAATAAATATTTTAATCATGATCACAATTTCTGCTTCACTTAATTTAATTCATAATTGTCTGCTTGTAGTACTTGTCCAGTGGTTATTTTTCCTGAAAAACATTCCATATTAATTTGCTATTTCATTTTAATTTGCCATTATCCTGCATTGGTTACGAGCTTCAAGCTTTTGTGGTTGTGGTTGCCAGATATCAAGAGTTTAAACCCTCCAATCAGAGCAGTGGTTAGTTAAGCTTCCCAACCTGGCAACCATGCACACACTCTCTCAACATTTCGGAAAAGCGCTGATGAGCTAAAGACACTGGCAAACATATAAATTGGAGTTTAGCAGTCTCTATTGAGATAATCTGCTCAAATAAAGGTGCAGTACCATCTTTTTTTTTTTTTTTTTTGAGCAAAATATTTGATTAACCATTATCATGCAGCCCACCACCGTACATTAAAGTGTTATCCTGACCCAATTCAAATGCTCATGATTGATATCATTTTATTTTCCTCTACAAACTGTCACTTTGAACTTTACACACACCTCACCAATGATTCACCAGTGAGGTCTTGGGATGAGGTCAGTTTTTGTCCATGCACAGGTGCACGCTTACAAAAAAATCCAGCGGAAACTTTGACTGACATGCTGATATTGCTATAGTGAAATATTGCTGGCTACAATTGCTCAGGTAATTCAGTTTTAATGAAAAAAGATTGTCCCTCTGCTTCTTACATAAGATGGGAATACTCTAGACTCTCTTTAAATCCCAGACTTAAGCTCTTATCACATTTGGATATAAATTGATGTTGACATGTGGGTTACCTTTTTTAAACGGAAGAGAATAGATCGATAAGGAGATATAGGATTTAAAACAACACAAAGTGTGAACAATCAAATAATTCTATTCAGATCCTTGTCATTCAACTGTTTAAAAGAGGGTTCTTAAAGCAAATACAAATGTTTTACGATCATTAATTTTATCCATATACAGTTATTTTGTAGATATACAGCATATAACATGATGGATATGTAAATTCAACTTTATATGTCTGAAAAAATATATATCAGGCTACTGTTTAAAAGTCTTTTAAGAAAACTCTAAAATAACATACTGTAGTAGGTCAGCGTAGACATACATAGATAATCAATTTGCAGGCTGTTTTTAATGATAAACTATTAACACTTAACAGGACGTACTGTACAAACCTGACTCACTTAGTATGAGACCCCATGATTTAAAAAATGTTCCCATTGGATTAGTTTGACATTACCACTTAAACATTAGACAGCAGATGAAAGTACAAAGTTCTGAGAAGCATGTCAAATATGCCTGTCAGAGGAAGTAGCGAATCTTTTGGGATGGAGCCTGACAAGAGATTTTATTAATTGTGGTCTGATTCAGTTCAGTACTTGGACAGGATATTGGATCATATTTTCACCTCTAAAGACTTTCAGAGCCTTACGCTATAGAAACGGTAAAGCTATAAAGTCTAAATCATCACTCTTGCAGACACATTCAGGTTAAAACCACAAGCTTGAGTATGATCATCCCTCGACAGTTCAAAAAATAGCACAAGGGCCAGCTGATTTTTTTTTTCTTTTTTTACAGCTGAGATTTACAGCTTGAATCTTGAGTCTGTCAAACTGGTCCCATTGGAGGCAAAATAGATATGCTAAACCATACCTTTTGCTGAAAAAAAGACACAAACAGATGTGAAATAGGAGAGCAGGAAAGATTTTGTGCATATGGCCCAACGTTCAAACTGTCCCACAGTTCATAGTCCGTTTGTGAGTCTCCTGTAAGCTGAGAACGCATTGACTCGATAACAAGATGGAAATGTAGATGGGATGTATTGGGAAAAAGAGCGTAATAGGATAAGAGAGGTGCATGCTGAAGAGATGCCAGGAGGAATGTGTTAGGTGTCTGTCTAAAGTCGGCTAACATCTGTTTCTGCGATTTTTGAGCGTGATGTCTGCGCTGCCTGCTGATTTTGTTACAGAGAGAATCAAGTGAAAACATATTTACTGCTCTCCAAGCTGCTTCTCTGACATGTGTGTGTGTGTGTGTGTATATATGTGTGTATATATATATATATATATATGTGTGTGTTGGGTGGCCAACCATGAGTGCATTGTAATCACCTTTATAAAATTGTAACTTAAATTTGTCTGGTCATACAGTATGAGTGCATGCAGTATATAGTTACTGAAGCTGTTTCTCACAGTTATCAAGCAACCGATGATCTGTACTGATTATTATGAGTGCAGACTTTATGAAAAAGTGAAAACAAGGGCTACACCATCTACAGGATTTAATAAAATCGATAATAAAATAGTTGACAAAAATGCCATTGTTGTCTGTGCTTTAAAGAGATAGTTCACCCATAATTTAAAATTCTGTCACCATTTACTCACTCTCATGTTGTTCCAAACCTTAAAGGCTTGCTTTCTTCTACAGAACATGCAAAAAAAGGATATTTTAAAGAATGTTTCAACTGTTTGTGTCCATACAGTGAAAGTCAATGGGGTCCAAAGCAAGATTAGATCCCACTGACCTTTTGTGTTACACAGAATCAAGTCATGCAAGTTTATAATGACATGTGGATGATTAAATAATAACAATTTTCATATATTGCATACAGTGCATAGCATATATTTACATTTTTTTTGTTTGTTAGCATTCAAACAGCACATTGTTTAAAGGAGAGTGTTAGACGCACTCAAGGCCACACAGATGCAGAAAGCTCTGCAGATTTCCTCAGATTTTGAACAGCCGTTATTACTTATACACATTCCCTACCCCTAGCATGTTTGTTTATTAAAGATATTGGACACATTTGTTGTGTATTGTAGTACTCTTAGCTTTGTTTATCAGATTTGACCAAACCCGTTTCTACAGATTTCTCACTCCAGAATAACCCAGAAAATGTGCATGCTGCACAAGATATGGAATAACATGCATTTCAACTGCTTGGCATATTTATCTGTTCAATTAATTGATTGAAATAGTAATCAACAGTTTAATAATGATCAGAATAGCTGTTAGCTGCAGCTGTTAAATACAGATGTGTCTGAGCCTTAAAGCATTGACAATACTCAAAAGAAGCATTTTGACTAAGGAAACGTATAATTGACAATAGTGCTTGAGAATCCAAACACAGGAAGAAAGAAACAGTGTATTTCAACTTCCTTATCAAAATGTCCCAATTAAGTCCTCATGTTGAGACTTTGCTCAGCGATTTCCCACGTCATAACTCCTGAAGACTGATCATGTTGACTTTGCCAGTGAAAGCATACTTTATTAATCCCTATCATTTAATTTTTTTTTCTTGTTTTCCTTCACAGGCCGTTTATCACAAGCTTGTTTCATTTGGCTCGTGAATTCAATTAGTTAACCGAACAAGAGACAATCCCATTAGATAATTTCATGGCTGGTTTGGATTTAATTGGCTGTAACATGGATTAAATGATTGGTCTTATTAAAACATGCAAGGTGATCCATTTTTATGGGGGCACATCTAACCTCTGGGACTATCTGTTGCAGATGTCAAACCAGCAAAAGAAAGAAGAAAAATAGGATGTTTTTTCTCCTCGCTGAAGCTTGTTAACTTTTTCCATTCACTGACTGATTTTTAAATGCACTTTATTCTCTCGCTCTTTTCATGTTAATCTCCATCATGCTAATAATAATAGGAATTTAGCCACTTTGAGACACTACCTATTCTGTTTCTTTCATCTGCTCCTTCTGTTTCTGCTGGATATTGTCAGCTAAAGTGCCTCTAGAAGAGCTGGTGTTGGACACGGAGAGCTTAATGCAACAAAAGAAGAGCCGAACTAAAGAGAAGTTCAATGCCATCTCTCTGTGAAAATCTTTGTTGTCAGGGCTCAGAGGTCATGGGGTCGCTGGAAAGGACTGCCCACTTGTCTGTCAAACGAGAAAGGGGGCTTTAGCCCTAAAGCTCAAGCTCGCCTTTAGTGGGCGGGGTTAGCTTGTCTGTCACCATGAACTGCAAAGAGGCAGTAATCCATTGGCTTGTCAAGCTGTCAATCAGCTTAGCATAGCATGGGGTATTATGTATTTATGCAGAAGATAAAAGCTAGAGTCTGCTCTCTTAATCAGAATGGTTTTCAGTGTGCAATGACTCTGCATTTCTTTTTTTATTGAAATTCTTTCTTTTTTTGAAATTGAGCTGTTGTGGGTTAGTTTTTCTCCATTTAGTCTTGTCAGTGTCTAGAGGTGATGGCCATTTGAATTCTAATTAAGTCTTACATGCTCAGTCTGCCAAAGGCCACTTTGATTGCCCTTCACAAATATACTGGAACTTTTGGCGTTAATAAGAGTGAAATTAGGCCACTTTTTGTCTTTAATTCAATGTGTCCTAAAAGCATAGTGTCTATTCTTTTTTGACATATAGCTTCTATAGGACATATGTGAACAAATGGGATTTGAACTACATTTTAAATGTAGTATTTTGTATTTTAAATGCATTTATGTAGTACTTTAAATGTAAACAACTTTGCCTTCAAATGACTAATTTTAGATTCTAACCAAGTGCAAAAAACATAAGCAATATTATCACTGCCACAAAATAATACAAAGGTTAAAAAATTTGCTTTCTGCAGAAATATAATTCAAAACACATACACAAAATGCCTTTTAAAATGCAATATGATCAATCAATAAGAGGTCCTTACCAACTCAAGGAAATAGGAAATAAATATAATGTTGATGCAGTAGAAATTCACAAATTGTGCAAACATACACTTCTATAAAAGACCAAAACACAATACAATTTTTCTGTGTGTGTAAACCTTTATATTTTCTTCCTTTCCACGTGTGAATTTACATCTTTCTGGCATATCGTCTGATTTATTGACTTTAAGATGGCTTGCTGCCGGCATCAGTCCTTATTAAATAGAGTCATTCCATGCAGGCTTTTTCTCAAAGACATTTGAGTGCCTTAAGTGGTTAATATGCATTTTGATTGACACCTCCTATGGGGGGTGGGGGAACGCTTTCAAATTCATATGGTCTGTCTCCCATGAGACTGAGCTACATATGTTAATGTGTTTCAGTTTGCACACTTGTGTGTGCATGCGAGAGTATGAGAAATTGTGAAATTTTAAGAGACACTGATGCATTCTGGTTGTTTTTATTACACTGTATGGTGGCATTGTGATGCATATCTTTCTGTGTCTTTGAGATCCTCTGCTTTTGAATAAATCATGGCAGAGTGCCATGTCTAGAATTAGTTTTGAGAACTAGCATTATGTCCTATAGATGATGCTGCATTGCACTGACAATTATTGCGAGTGTAAATATACACCCCACACCTTAACACACCTGTACACTATTGTTCAAGTTTGGGGTAAGTAAGATTTTTTTTTTCTTGAAAGAAAGTAATACTTTTATTCAGCAAGGGTGCATTAAGTTGATCAAAAGCGATGATAAAGACATTTATTATGTTAAAAAAGGTTTCTGTTTTAAATAAATGCTGTTCTTTCTATTCATCAAAGAATCCTGAAAAAAAAAAACGTATTTCAGTTTCCACAAAAACATTAAGCAGCATAACTGTTTCCAACATTGATAATAAGAAATGATTTTGAGCACCAAATCAGCACATTCAAATTATTTCTGAAGAATGTGACAATGAAGACTGGAGTAATGATGCTGAAAATTCAGCGTTGACATTGCAGGAATATATTTACAAATGTAAAATATATTAAATAGAAAACATATTTTAAATTGTAATAATATTTCAGAATATTATAGTTTTTACTGTATTTTTGATCAATTAAAATCCAGGCTTGATGAGCATGAGTCTTTTTTCAAAAACAATAAAAACTTTTGAGCAGGGAATGTAGATAGTTCTTAATGCATATTTGAAACGTAATGATTAATGCTGAAAATGAAGGTTAATGATAATGTTACATTTAGGGTTGCAAAAAGGTGGAACATTTCCAGTAAATTTCGGAAACATTCCAGAAATTTTGGAAAGTTTCCGGAAATTTACCGGAAATGTTCCACCCCTTTGCAACCCTAGTTACATTATACTGTAATAAATGTGGGTTACACTTTATTTTAAGGTGTTCTTATTACAGTGTAATTATACATTTAAGTACTGAGTAATATTAATTAACTACATGTACTTACTATATGGTTAGGGTTAGAATTAGGGTTTGGCTTAGGGTTAATTGCATGTAGGGTAATTATGCATAATTTATTGTTATTATAATAGAAAGTACATGTAACGTGTATCAAGGACACCTTAAAATAAAGTGTTACCAACATGTGTAAAGATTGTACCTTTAATAGTAAAACATCTTGTCACTGGGGCAGTACACTTGAAGCTTTGTAAAAGCTTTTCTTCTAAACATTTTTTTTTTTACACTGAGTGAATAATGGAAAATGAAAATTAATCATTAACTCACACTTATTGTTATTCCAAACCTGATTGAATTTTCTTACATGAAACACAAAAGAACATAATTAGCAGAATGTCCGGGCTTCTTTTATTCAATAGAATAAAAATCTTGAAAAAGAAGGTGTAAAATAATGAAAGATGGAATGGTGATAAAGATAGAAACAGGAAGCACAGCACACTTGACACCATCAGTAAGATGAGGAGGAGAAATTGCACTCCAAATTCTCATGGACACATACATGGAATGATTGAATGTAAATTGAGGGTAAATGAGTTTAGAGCGACATTAAGGTATGCAGACCAATACTTTTCATTTGTGCATGAACTATCCCTTTAAAACCACTGCCTGTCCCTGCTTTTTACAGCATTCACAGTGAAGCCAAAGACAGAGGTGAAAGGAACTCAATGAATGAGTGCACCGCAACGGCCAAATCAAAGCTTACAGGCTCTCTCACACACTCCTAATCAGCAGGCGAGCAGCGGCTGCCGCTTTCAGATGCTTGTTTCTCGCCTGTCACATGCCGTTAAGGTCTTCTGCTTGGTTACGGGTCACTATGACTATTCACTCCTGGTATGACCTGTCCCTTGTTTCCAAGCAACAGAGGTCAAGTGGATGTGTGCTGAGTATCCAGTAGGCAACCCACTGACCCCACCTTTAATGACCCCGGCAGGAGTTTTAGTTAGTGCTAGTGTGTATGATAACCTATGTGACCTCTTGACCCTGATCTAGCTAACCGGCGTAGCCATTGTGTGTTGAGTGGTTTTGTGGTGTCAGAGAGACGGACACCAAACTAAAGCACAATAGAGTGGTGAAAAGACTGCTTTTCACACTCCAGCAGGTTAATTTAAAATAAGAGGATACTGAGCAAACAAAAAGTGTTTGCTTTCTTTCTTCCTTAGTTTTATTGAAAATGCTTCTCGAAATTCCTGAGATGCACCCTGGCATAATCAACAAAGTCTCTGGTGAATTTGTGATTTGGTAAGCAGTATTTCACTTATCCAGATCAGAATCTCTTTTCTTTAAGGTCTCATGCATCTCTTGGGACAGACGTGCGCAGTAATACAAGAGAGCATTGAAATCAGGATACAAGATTGCATGTCACAGCCTTTTACATGTTACTTCAACACAAGTGTTGCTAATTTAAAAACGGGTCAGGAGACAAAACCAAGACAAAAGTAACGTCCTTGTGTACAGCTGTGTGAAAGATAATGCTTTCTGAATTGGTCATTCACTTCAGAGAATGATGTTGTAGCAATAGGCATGTTTGAGACATATTTCAAATTTGTTCATGAAAAATATTTCTGTATTTGATACAGAAAAAATATGTGTGAGTGTGTGTGTGTGTGTGTATATATATATA
>NW_015652130.1:270990-273799 GCF_001515625.1 Sinocyclocheilus rhinocerous
TATATATATAATTTTTTTCTTTTTAATAAATCCTGAAAAAAGTATCATGGTTTTTACAAAAAAATATCTTATCATCAGACCTGTTCACAGCAATAGGGAATTTGCAATCCCTGTATAAAAAGCTCAATAGGAATGCTCTATAATACATAGTAAATAAAGGCTTTTAGCTTCCTTAAGCTAGATACTATTAAAAAAACCGATTTTGCTTGACATGCACAACCGAGAGAACCGCAGCCTTATGAGGATTGTTTTTCTTCCACACTTTTTCCTTCCACTCAACTTTCTGTTAACATGCTTGGATGTACATTCTTCTTTATTTAACACTCTCACCTGACCCAGAAAAAGTAGCAGAAGATAGAAAGATATAGAGATGAGAGTGTGAGATTGAGTGAGAAGGATCAGAATTATCCATCATCTCTTTCCTGGTATGTAGATACAAACTCACTGAAAAAAGAATCAGAGGAAAACTAGAGGCAAAAAGAAAATCCAGCCGGATGAAATCTGTTTAAAGCACTACAAAAATAATTTTCTTAATAATTTTTTTTCCCCTGACAAAAACCATCTTTAAAGTGAAATAAGAAGCAAAATTATGCAAGTCTTGATTCAGAGATATGATCTTGAATTTTTGTTCTAATTAGATTTTTTTTCTTGCTTTAAGCATAAACCTCACTGTTTTTTTTTTTTAGATTATGCTTAAAACAAGTAGAAAACAATTTGCTTACATAACAATTGAAGATATGTTCTCTGAATTGTTTGGATGTTTTGTTATTTCTATGGTTTTTGAAGTGCCACTACCTTGATGGTGTGAAACGCAGGCGGGAGAACCGATCTGGTGTTGAAACGCGTTAAAAAGGAAAAAGATTAAAGGAGAGAAGGAAACAAGCAGATCTCTGATTGCGTTTCTCATTGGAATGCTTATTGAAAGATCTGGCGCAACCATCAGATTTACCAATATGATAACACCGAACAGGAAGTGGAGCTGCGCTTATCTGTGTCTGTTTGTTGACAACCTCATTTAAGACGAACCATCCCAGAGATATCAGAAGAAAGTGAGATAAACACCTCAAGGTCTTCTAACACATTTGCGTGTTTGAGTGTAAAGTGGAAGCTAATCAGGGTCATCAGACAAGGCTATGTTGGATGCATGCATGGGGAAATGGTTTTTTTTGGTCACGAAAACTCAGAAAAGCTTCTTATGAATGGACTTGCCTCACATAATTTCACAGCATTAAACCTATTTAGCCAGCTAAATTGAATTTATGCTACTCAACAGCAAGATTTAGCACACCAACGATATGATGCAACTTAAAAAATATCAGAATTGTAGCATTTTTTGTGTACTTTATTGCTGCTTGAGGGAAATGACTGCAAAAGCTACATTATTTTGAAAACAGCTTAGCTGCTAACAAGCTGTTGACAATTATAGCTAAAGTGTTAGCGTAGCTAATTTTTTTTAAATTTCATTTCTCCACAACACTAACTAGCATGTTTTTCACACGTTGGTTCCCACACTTTGTTTAACACCTGAAAAGGAGTGCTACAGTTTGTTAAACTGTTCGCCAAGCCTAAGCCTGATACTTCAAGCACATTAAGTGATATGAATCAATAATCTGAGGTGTTGTATTTGGCTATGTTCAGTACACAAGACAAAATGAAAAAGGTCAGGGCTTACCAGACATACCATACATAATAGACTGTCACATCAAATCCTGATGTAAAACAAATAGGCCTAACTATAGTGTATTATGGACTGTGATCTTGTGAAAACAAATTCTGACATCTTTAATAAGCTCTTTTAACTAGAGCAAGGACTTTGGGTCATCGCACCAAATGGAGCCGTGGCCTGCTAATTATTACCATGTTTCTGCTGCTTGGCTGCTGTTTGTGAAAAGGGAGAAATGAAGAGTTTTCAGAAATAATTCACTGTAGGATCACATGGGGTCAGGGTAACACGTGGTGCTCAATTTGTCGCTGAGTGTGCGCCTGTGTCTGTGAGCGTGATCTATGACCCTCACTCTCACTGAAACTGTGGGCCAAAGCAAACAGCGGCTCCCACCAATCCCTGAGGGGAGACTCCCAACCGTAGAGATTCACACTCCCTCATCTCCTCCTCACTTTCTTCATCTGTGCTATTTTGGTTCTCTTATTCCTACTATGTTCTTTCAATGAATCTTCTCCCCAATTCACTCTTTCTTTGTCTTATTTCTCATATGCTTTATAAGTTCTCCTCAGACGAGTAGCATTTCCCCTAGGTCCATAATACTAAACAGACTGCCGCCGAAATGCCTGGTTATGAATGTACAGTGGCCCCAAAAGAATTTGGTCACTGAAGCCACAAACATTTTTATGTCTTTGCAGTATATTTACATTTTATTTTATATATATTTTTTATTATATTATTTTATTAGGCTATATTATTGTATTATTATATTATTTTATTATATTGTATTATATTATTATATTATATTATATTATTTTATTAGGCTATATATTTTTATTATATATATATATTATTTTATTTTATTTGTCATATTATTATGGATTCAGTGTCCAGATGTCCTTTAAAGGTCCCCTGAAATGCTTAGAAACACGCAGCGTTACTCTATTGGTGCGTCTCAATCAGCTCCCTTGTTCAGTAGTCAGGGCACTGATCAGGGAGTCGGCCATTTTAAGGGCTGTCTCAGTTGCGAAATCCTTCCAGTGCACTGGAACGTTCGCTTCCTGAAAAATCCCACAATGCACCACAAAAACTAGGGAGCATCGGCGCTCACTATGCTCCCTTACCGGAAATAACGTCACATTTCTGAAG
>NW_015652130.1:274737-289890 GCF_001515625.1 Sinocyclocheilus rhinocerous
CCAGCTAAATTGAATTTATGCTACTCAACAGCAAGATTTAGCACACCAACGATATGATGCAACTTAAAAAATATCAGAATTGTAGCATTTTTTGTGTACTTTATTGCTGCTTGAGGGAAATGACTGCAAAAGCTACATTATTTTGAAAACAGCTTAGCTGCTAACAAGCTGTTGACAATTATAGCTAAAGTGTTAGCGTAGCTAATTTTTTTTAAATTTCATTTCTCCACAACACTAACTAGCATGTTTTTCACACGTTGGTTCCCACACTTTGTTTAACACCTGAAAAGGAGTGCTACAGTTTGTTAAACTGTTCGCCAAGCCTAAGCCTGATACTTCAAGCACATTAAGTGATATGAATCAATAATCTGAGGTGTTGTTTTTGGCTGTGTTCAGTACACAAGACAAAATGAGAAAGGTCAGGGCTTACCAGACATACCATATATAATAGACTGTCACATCAAATCCTGATGTAAAATAAATAGGCCTAACTATAGTGTATTATGGGCTGTGATCTTGTGAAAACACATTCTGACATCTTTAATAAGCTCTTTAAACTAGAGCAAGGACTTTGGGTCATAGCACCAAATGAAGTCGTGGCCCGTTAATTATTACCATGTTTCTGCTGTTGGGTTGCTGTTTGTGAAAAGGGAGAAATGAAGAGTTTTCAGAAATAATTCACTGTAGGATCACATGGGGTCAGGGTAACACGTGGTGCTCAATTTGTCGCTGAGTGTGCGCCTGTGTCTGTGAGCGTGATCTATGACCCTCACTCTCACTGAAACTGTGGGCCAAAGCAAACAGCGGCTCCCACCAATCCCTGAGGGGAGACTCCCAACCGTAGAGATTCACACTCCCTCATCTCCTCCTCACTTTCTTCATCTGTGCTATTTTGGTTCTCTTATTCCTACTATGTTCTTTCAATGAATCTTCTCCCCAATTCACTCTTTCTTTGTCTTATTTCTCATATGCTTTATAAGTTCTCCTCAGACGAGTAGCATTTCCCCTAGGTCCATAATACTAAACAGACTGCCGCCGAAATGCCTGGTTATGAATGTACAGTGGCCCCAAAAGAATTTGGTCACTGAAGCCACAAACATTTTTATTTATGTCTTTTATATTTACATTTTATTTTATATATATTTTTTATTATATTATTTTATTAGGCTATATTATTGTATTATTATATTATTTTATTATATTGTATTATATTATTATATTATATTATATTATTTTATTAGGCTATATATTTTTATTATATATATATATTATTTTATTTTATTTGTCATATTATTATGGATTCAGTGTCCAGATGTCCTTTAAAGGTCCCCTGAAATGCTTAGAAACACGCAGCGTTACTCTATTGGTGCGTCTCAATCAGCTCCCTTGTTCAGTAGTCAGGGCACTGATCAGGGAGTCGGCCATTTTAAGGGCTGTCTCAGTTGCGAAATCCTTCCAGTGCACTGGAACGTTCGCTTCCTGAAAAATCCCACAATGCACCACAAAAACTAGGGAGCATCGGCGCTCACTATGCTCCCTTACCGGAAATAACGTCACATTTCTGAAGCGCGAAACATAAATCACACGAGCCAACTCGATAAATATAATGACACGCGACAGAAGATTTGAATAGACAAACCGTTTTTTTTAGTATATTTCAACATAAACACACATCGCTAGACAGGAATTGAACACATCTAATTAACATTTATAATTACCGTATTGCTGAAATGTCGATGTGTTTAAAGAGAATAAAAAATAAATATCAAAAAGAGATCGGTCCTGTCTGTTGTTTATTAATTCCAGTGATGACGTTCTACTATGTCCGTTGACGTTGTACGTAATCATGTCACTGGAATTCGAGTGATCACTGTCCCAACGTGCAGTGAGTCAGGGAACTAACCAGTGCCCGAATTCGTGTACACAATCTACTGATTCACGAGCTCGGGGGCTAGGGAACTGATTGAGACGCACCCTATGTGTTGACGTCATTTTAACTGAAACAGGAAGACAGGGCGGGACATATCAAGCAGCCCCGCCCCTTTTTAAAATAGCCAATAGCGTTCATTTATATCACAGCTTGGGCTAGAGCCGTTCAGAACCGTTGAGCTCCGTAAAGCCGCATTTGACAGGGTATGCCAGCCACAATCTCATCCATATTGCTATAAAATATAGCATTCTGCGTAGAAGTGTCTTTGTTTATTTTATTTTATTCAATAAACAATTCAATCAGAACATTTCACAAAATGGCTGTTGAAAATATGAAACAATAAATGTAATGTTCAAAATGAATACAAACTAAAAATCCTTTGACACTTTCCAGTTGTCACATTTTGTGGAACATTAATATAATGAACACTGGTGGTTATTCTGCTGGCAGCTGTATTAACTTAAAGGGTTAGTTCACCCAAAAATTCTGTCATTAATTACTCACCCTCATGTTGTTCCACACCCCTAAGACCTTCGTTCATCTTCAGAACACAAATTAAGATATTTTTTATCAAATCCGATGGCTCAGAGAGGCCTCCATTGACAGCAACGCCACCCAAACTTTCAAGATCCATAAAGGTACTAAAGACGTCGTTAAAACAGTCGACGTGACTACAGTGGTTCTACCGTTGCTGTCAATGGAGGCCTCTCTGAGCCATCGGATTTGATCAAATATATCTTAATTTGTGTTCTGAAGATGAACGAAGGTCTTAGGGGTGTGGAACAACATGAGGGTGAGTAATTAATGACAGTATTTTTGGGTGAACTAACCCTTTAAGCGAAACTGGATACTTGGTTTGATATGTGACTTGAATGTCCAAAAGTACATATTATTAAATTTTTCTTGTAAAAATCAGGCAGTGCATTTTCAGTTTTGTATGCAAAGTCACTCTAACTGTGAAAGTTTAAACGTAGTGAAATGATTTACAATAAGAGCTTATCAGTAAAAGAGCTTATCAGTATCTTTTTAATTAATGGTAGGGAAAGTGAATTTGGAGGTCAGATGTGACTGTGTGGATGCTTCAAGTACAGGTCTTTAAATGCTTTGAAAGCCGCTTTTCTAAACTTTTACATTTATTTACAGGCCCAACTTAAAAAACCAAAGTGAAGTTACTTGCCATATACGTATACCATATGAGATACAGTACATGTATATAAAATGTTACTTAACTGCCGCTTTGTTTATGTGTATATTGTGTTGCAGATTAAACATGTCCCTCATGATTTCTGAAATAGTAGACTACCTCTACCATACACTCGGCAAGTTGTAAGTTTGTTTGCCCTTATTTGTCATACGATTTTGATGGACAGATGAGAGAGAAAAAAGACATTTTATCTGTGTGGTTTGATTCAATCCTTTGCTTTAATCACCCCGTCCTGTCTTCCCAGAAGATAAGGATGATGGAGTAATCCTCTGTCAGGGATGAGGGCTGTTAAAATCAATGCCTCATACACATGATGAACGTGAGAGGAAAGTTTTCATTCCGTTAAAGTCACACACACACAATTCAATGAGAGCAGACTCCCTCCATCATATTCCGTCCACCGTCCTTCAACCGGTCACTCAAATCCATGCGAGCTGTCAAGTGACAGCCCTTTGAAGCCAAGAGATAAGGGATAATCTTCAAGTGATCATTTAGACGGACAGCTCAATCTCCAAAGATAAAGTTAAACGTTTGTGTGTGTATATGTAAGATTAAATTTAGTTGGCTCTGCAGACAGTAGATACTAAAGTAGTACTAAAAACTAGTTGCTCCAGATGTCCTTCAAGTGTCTTTGCTGGTTTTATATCTCTTTTAAAATAAGTAGCTCTTACATTTAAACATGTTATAAAACTTAAAATTGGCCTTACATTACTTGTTCTCTGACACAAGCCAGTTCAAATCTGTTTTCGGATCTAAAATGTTTTTGTGTTTTATTGTGCCAGTACATAACTTGCTATCAATAAAAAAAGAAGCTATTTTCTTTATAGAGATTGTTACTAGACTGCATTATTAGTGATGGCAAAGACACACAGACTTGGTTGAGAACTTGTTGGAACATGGCGGACCTGCCCTTATGCTTAATTAGAACCCTGAAATGAAAGAGATGAGGAATTCTAGCTATGTGCCAGGAATGCCCACACAGGTAAATTAGATTTTATGTTGTCTGCGGCCCCGTGCTAAATCTCTTTGTATAAGAGTCGAGTAGATTGTGTCTTCTGATAGAACATTCATATACTGGTACTTTGCAGAGACGGGTGTTTCTCTATGGCTGGCACATTCCACTACATTACCAAACTTCCAAGCAGAATGTTCTGCCGAGCTTGACTGTTGGATCTTGTTATAAAATTATTATTTTAAAATAAACTCTGTCATAAATAAGTCCATTTCTTTTTGTGAGACAGCCAATGTTTAGAGAAACTAAAATTGGAGATGTTATTATGTCATTTTTGTCTAAAGGAAAATTAGGGAGTTTGGTGAGAAAATGATATACTGTGTTTTATTTATACGCATTGTTCAAATTTCATAAATGATCATTATTGCTATACAAACCACAAACAATTACCAAGTCAAAAAAGTAAGCCTAGGCTGCATTTATCCTGTTTTCAAAGTGTTTTGTAACATATATGTAGACATCATGTTCTTGGGGTTGTATTACAGACTATTTCATTCATTTTTTTTAAAACTTTGATGGCACTTTTCCATCCTTTGGGCCTTGAGCAATCAGAAATTATGTCTTTTTAAACGTGGTTACATGGTCTGGTGTCTCTTTTCAGTTGAGAGTTGCAAATTTGACCTTGGGCTGCTAAGTGTAAGCATGTGCTTCAGACTTTTAGCATAGATCTGTTTCACAATAGAATGGGGGATTGTTACAGTAAGATTTGGAATTGCAATTGTGCTTGGCCAATCTTTCCTGTATATGCTTTGCCAGCTATCTGCAATGAATTATTTCTTCCTCCACCATCCACCATTCTAAAGTTGATTCTCAAGTAGACCTTATCAGAGACAGAAGCCAATATGTTGTCCTTACATTCTTCAAAGGTTTCCCTCAGCTTACTCTGAAATAGTGGAACATCTGACACAGTCCTCCGTGGTCATCCAAAGGGATGGCGCTGTGAACTCTGTGAACCATATTGGGTCATGATATCTAATATCATGAGAATTTAGGAATCAAAATATTATAGTACAATATGAAAAATGGATATTCATTTTGAGGTTTGCTAAAATTACATGTAATAGTGTTATTAAATTATTAGTGTCTTTGAAGACTAACTTTAAGTGAGTGTTAGATTGCAAAAAGCTAATCTAAATACAGAAATAAAGAAAAAGAGCATGCATAGTTAATATTCAGCATCACTGCAATGCATCAACGTCTCTCACAGACCACATACTGTACTCAGTTTCCAACAAAGGGAACCAAGCTTGTTGGGGAAGAGGAAAATAAAGTGTGACACCCCAGTATTGGTAGTATAATTTAAATATAAGACTCGGGAGGCCCCACGGGAACTCTCATAGAGCCAAAAATCCCCAAGAAATCCACCCTGTAAAAACAGGACTGTAACAATAATAATAACAAAGGACATAGGAATGTAGCCAGGGCATTGAACCTCAGGGAAACACTCCAGACTGGTCATATCCATACAGCTGTACAGATGCTGTTCTACTGAGGAACTACTGTGACTTGGCTACACTTGTGGTGTTTGGATTAATTGTATGTGAGTCCTTGTAGAGTTTAGAGTTTTTAGAGCAGATTTGGAGCGTGGCTATGCATCCAATAGAAAACCTATTATATTTAATACATCTTTTGAGGTGTTTGTAAGCGTTTCGGCTGCTTCTTTTATTTAGTTTTCATTATCTTTAATGTTCATAATCCTAAAGAGTTGCAATTCACTTATTGCACTGACAAGTCCATGTGTTCTGTATGAATTCCAGAAACTACTGTGAGCAAAACAACACTGCGACCAATAGTCCAGAGAAGCTCTGGCCTCCTATGCTGAGCATTGTGGGTTCAAGTCCCATCTGGGTTGAGTTTCTATAGAGCTGTGCAGTTCAAGTAGCCATAACCCAACAATGACTTAACCGATATTGTGAGTTAGATGTGGAAACTTGTTTGGAATTTTTGTAATTACATTTGGTGCTGCTAGTGGCAGAACTGACAACCTTCAGCGTTTCTATAACAATATAAAAGGCACTTTTATTACAAAAAAAAATTCTCACTTGGAAAGATTTTCTTTTTTCCTTGTTTGTGTGTCACTTTACATAAAAGCATGTGCTAAATAAATAAATAGACTCTTTCACTCTGTCCTTTTTAGAGCTGAAGTCTACTGGAACCATCCATCACTTTGCCTTTCTGCTCAACTCGACGGACTACAGAATCCTTCGTATGGACGAGGACCATGATCGCATGTACGTGGGCAGCAAGGACTACATCCTGTCACTAGGCCTGAACGACATCAACAAAGAGCCCCTCATAGTAAGATTTCTCAGTTACACAATACAGATTGCAACAAACCAAACTATAAGCAAGGCTTGGCAGTCTAAATCTGGTCAAATCTTTCTCCTCAGATTCACTGGCCTGTGGCTCCTCAGAGGAGGACTGAGTGTGTCCTCTCAGGAAAAGACATCAATGTAAGAATCCGCAATCCGCAAGATTTTTTCATGGAAACTAATTACTTTAATTCTGAAAGGACACATTAAATCAATCCAAAGTGACAAAGATACATAAGATTTATTTCAAAGAAATGTTGTTCTTTTGATCTTTCTATTCATCACGTTTTATTTTGAAATATATTAAAATAAAAAATATTAAATTGTAATATTTCACAAGATTACTGTTTTATAGAAAGCATAGGAAAAATTTTACCAACACCAATATTCTGAATGGTAGTATGGTAGTATGCAAATATAATATATTTTATTTTATATTTATTCTCTGTGTTTATTTTATAGGTGCCATTTTTTTCTCTCTTTCTCATAGTTTTAATATCGGTGCATCACTACTACAGTAATTACCACAATCATTGTAAAACCTAAACTAGTTATTCCAACATGGGCATGTCAATATCCATCTGAAAGTATAATTTCACCATGACAGCATCGCTGATATCATTCTGTTCTGTGTCAACAGGGCGAGTGTGGTAATTTCATCCGTCTAATCGAGCCGTGGAACAGGACTCACCTGTATGTGTGCGGAACGGGAGCTTACAACCCCATCTGTACCTCTGTGGACAGAGGTCAAAGGGCACAGGTAAACTGTCATTCGCAGATGACCCGCTACCATTTGCAGGTCAAGGGTTCAAACGGTTGGCTACCTTATTCAAAAGGTATTATTTCATTAGAGAGGAATGTTTCTCCATCCTGGAACAAACAGGATAATCTTTACCACCTGCATGTCTTTTGACTCTGTTACTTCAAAAACTTTTCTTAGTGTTTAGGAGGGTAATTGCATTTAAACAGTCCTAATTTCACCTCCCTTCTTTCCCATGACCATGTCCCATCATTAACCACTGTCCATAAGAACATCATTCAAAATGGTCTGAGATCACATTGAAAATCTGGAAAGTTTTTTTTTAACTTGAAATTGTAAACTGGAAGTAGAGATCTAAAAGAAATTGAAATTGATTTAAAATTCTGCGCTATTTCTAGGACACTTTTCAAATATAAGCAAATTTTTGACTGATCATGTGAACTTCAATGTTTTTCCACTCACATATTGATTAAATAATTTGCAATTAATAAAAAAAAATGTATTCAAATATTATTATAAAATTAGCATTTTCACTAGTGGTCTCAGGCTTTTGGATCCTACTGCATTTGTTCTCCTTTAATGGGGTTCTGCAATATACATGTCTGTTTTGTTTTTTTGTTTTTTCATACGCAAAGGCAATTTCATGTGTTAACATGGGCTTTCAGCATGTGCATGTTTTAGACAACTTCATATCAACTCATCTTCTTTGTCCACTATGGATACACCAAACTGCAGCCATCTTTCTAGCATCCCAACATCTTGTTTGGACACAGCCTTGGCCATTCTCGTGGGTCCTAATTGAATGAATAGAAACAGGTCTTTATTGAGGCACACACCTTGTTTTATAGGGCATGCTCCAAGATCAGATGCCTCGCGCGGGAGGCCGGACCAGTCGAGCCGCAGACCCTAGTGCTTCACCAGAACCATACGCACCCAAGGTGGGAAATGAACTCTTCAGTGGGATTGAGGTCCTTTTTGTACTTTATTTTGGACTTTCTTAAGATGCACTTTCAAGATATGGTTTTTACTTAGAAGTGTAAGGAAAGGTTCTGTTCTCACAGTATTTGGATTTTCAACAGCTGGTTTCCTCAGCCGCTAAAGGCGTTGAGAGAAACAGCAGAGAAACTGTTGTCTTTAGAGTTTGTCTTTGTCAAGTTTGCCTACACTTGTCCAGAGCCTGCCTTTGGCACAGAAATCTAGCAGAACGTGCACAGATTACTCCCACACCCACACTCCATCATGCTTGAAAGTGGTTAGTCAGCAGAAAATGTATTTGTGGTGTGCGTGTAAAGCTTAGAAAGTACAAGGTTCTAAAAACCTTTTTTATATTATCCAAAACAAGTCTTTCGTGGAGACTTGAACTTGCTGATAACTTCTTTGTGGCATGTTGTAGACTCTTTAGATGTCCTTCTACATCTCTGCTTAGATTTTAGTTCATGTGTTAATTCATGCTAGATTTTTCCCAATTGCTGTGCATTAATAATACTGTTTTACATCTGTGTGACTGTAGATGGAATGCAAACTGCATGGAGTTAAGTGGACCATTAGCTCGAAGAGATTTTGTTTTTCTAAATACCAGAATTTAATAGTTGTCACTAACCCAACAGAACCATATAGACTATTTTAGATTCATATGTTAAGAAGCTGATTGTGATAAACTGTTCATTTTCTTTGGCAACTACCAGGAAACTTGGAAACTTTGGATTATGGCATTAATTTCTTTCTTCTGGGCAGTTTTGCACTAGCTGCCTTTTGTCAAATGGCAAGATATCGGTGTTGGCATTAGACAATATGTGAGATGCCAACATTTAAAAAACACAAACAATAAGTTACCAAAAAGTATTACATTTATATTACAACCTCAAATAGTTTGTAGTTTTCATTTATCCCAGTGAACCTGTGTGCATTTCACTTCCTGGCTATACCTTCACACACTCTTAAAGGGGTCATATGATGCAATTTCAATTTTTCCTTTCTCATCAATACTGCTCATCTAATGTGATCTATTGCGCTGTCATTAATGAAACCTTCATGCTCTCCCTGTTCCAGGAATACATTTTCCGACTGGAGCCTGGTAAAGTAGATTCTGGGAAAGGGAAATGCCCCTTTGACCCCAAACTAAACAGCGTCTCAGCTCTGATAAGTACGTACCTCTCATTGCCATCATACTACTATTAGAAAATATACAAAACATAATTTATTTTGTTTCAGACTCGGATGAACTCATTTTTCTCAAGTTTATCTGTCTATCTCTCCTTATCTCCTTTACGCTCACTCTGTTTTGGCAGATGGCCAGTTGTACGCCGGCGTCTACATCGATTTTATGGGAACAGACTCGGCCATCTTTCGCACGTTGGGAAAACACACGGCCATGAGGACCGACCAGTATAACTCCCGCTGGCTCCACGGTACACACAAAATTTTTGAACCATGGCGTATTACCAAGACAAAGTTCTTTTTTTAGTGGGGAGAAGTGCCAAAGATGAATATTCAACATTGACCTTTCATCCTACCTCCTGCAAAATAACCTCATATCTCGTACACTTTTGCAAAAAAAAAAAAAACCCTCAAGCAATTACTGCCTAGTTAAACTCAATCCATGACCCTTGTTATAATCCCTGACTATATTATAGCTGTGATTCCACTAGTTATCATTTTTATTTTGTTTTGTATTTTTTCTTAAATGTATTTAACTATTATTATTTACCTATATTATTGTTATTAGTAGTAGTAGTAGTAGTAGTAATATTTATATACCTGCCCTTAAATGCCACATAAAAGGCAGGTTCATATTCTTTTGCAAGCTCACTCTATTATATTTATTTTGATTAAAAAAAATATTTTCCCCGGCCAATTTTATCTAATAGTTTACATTTGCCGTGATCTTTGAATGTTTTAGACTGGATTTTCCTTGTATTACATGTGACTCGTTGACTCTTTACTTCAGTTTTGCCTTTTTGATCATGAGTGTCTACTGTGATAACCATCACAAATTTCATACAGATGTCTTACATGTGAACTGTTCAGTGTATTGAATGAAAGGATAGACTAACAGCGAGAGAGAGGTCATTGAACGCTTCGCATTAGTTGCACTTTCTAGTGAATGTTATTTAATATTATCCATTTGCTGTCCTTTTTATTTTCTCTTTGCTGTTTGCTCCAACTGTAATTCATCTCTTTTGCTGTTCCCAAACTATAATTAATCTCTTTTGCTGTTTCCCTTCCTCTCCCTTTTTTCTTTTTCTTTTAGATCCAACATTCATCCACGCTCAGCTCATCCCTGATAGTGCAGAAAAGAATGATGACAAGCTGTATTTCTTCTTCCGTGAGAAGGCCTCTGAGATGGGTCAGACTCCCATGGCTCAGTCTAGGATTGGCAGGATTTGTTTGGTGAGACATTTTCTTAACCTTTGTCTGATATTCCATTAAAAAGATCTACACATGCTAAAAGGCATTGTTCATTTATTCACCCTCATGTTGTTCTAAACCCGTGTGACTTTCTTTTTCCATTATATACTAAACGAGAAATTTCAAAGAATGTGCTTATTTTTTTTCCATGAAGTTACAAAGAATGAGGACTAGATTTTAAGCTTAAAAAAGAACTATTAAGTGGCCTGTACATCATGTCACACTGACACAATATGCAATAACTTTTGTTTGAATAACATACTTTTTTTTTTTTTGATAAAAATCATCCCCTCAGTGAGCTGTTAACTGCCTCATCCAAATCAAGTCAATGAGCTTGATAACCGGATTAGGCTTCTTCAAGAATGAATCAGTTTGACTGTTTTGAGAACTGATTAATTGAAAAGATCTTCACAAAGAGTTATTCACAAAACGCTAAATAGAGCTGGGGCGGATATCAGGAATTTTAAGGTTTCTTGAAATTTGACTTTAAATATGGTCTTGTGGATTTTTATGTGCTTTTGCATCATTTTTGAAGCTTGAAAAAGCTCCTGTCCCCATTTATTGTAACTGTACAGAAAAGACAGACAAGTACATTCTTCAAAATATCTAAATAGTTTGCGTTCCATGGAAGGAAGTCATATGAGTTTGAAACAACATGAGGGTGACTAAATGTTAACCTAATCCCATTCATTGTTCTTTTAAGCACTGCAATAGTATACATTTTACAATTATTGGGTGTTCCTGTGCTGAACATGATGCTTAGGAAATCATATCCATGCAGGACAGAACTGTTGACTGACAGATCCTCGGCATCCATCATTGTCCAATGCCTCCTACATGAGCAACCGCTTGTTTCTTGGTTATTTTTTGCTGTTCTAATGTGAATCAAAGAAGCATGTTTGTAATGTGTGGGTAGCTGCTGGCGGCTGGTCACTGGGTATCACTGCGTCTCATTATTGAAGTTGGCTGCTGTCCACAGCAGATGGGGCTGAGCAGTGCTCAAAGCCAATGTTTACAACCCAGTCACAGCCAGTTAATGCAAACCCACAGAAATAGCCCGGAGAGAAGGACAGATACTGATGTAAAGCAATGGCTTAATTTCACACATACAGACTGTCAAGGTGTCCATCAAATCAAACTTTACAGCTAGAATTTGTGTGGTGTCTAACAGTGAATCTTCATGGCTAACGTGACCTCACTTCCTCTACAGAATGATGATGGAGGACACTGCTGTCTGGTAAATAAGTGGAGTACCTTCCTGAAGGCTCGGCTCATCTGCTCTGTGACTGGCTCTGATGGCATTGAGACACATTTCGATGAGCTTCGTAAGTCTCTCTTTTAGATGAGCCATAAATTTCCTGTGACTTGATCATTTCTGATGTTGATTACTGACATTTGATCTAGATTAGATATATTTAGATCAGCATGCTGTACAATGTTAAGTCAGAAAATACTATTTTTAAAGCCCATTTTTAATTGTCCCCTTTGACCGTTTGAGTTTAATAGACAGGACATTTTAAATTAAATACAAGCAGTCCAAGAGGACAGTTCTATATAGTTGAATTACTGTTGTGGTACCATAGTGAAATACTGGTGTGATCAGATAAAACAATGGTACTTTTGAATATATTAAACATAATATAATTTGAGTTTTTTATATGGTAAATATCCAAAATACCATGATATTACAATGGTAATACAATGTACTGTTTGTTACTGTTTTGTAGGTGTAATACCATAGTAAGTTGATATATACCATAATGTCATAATGCCCCCTTACAAAAAAATACTGAGGTAATACCATAGTAAAGTGTTGTTTCATCAGATAAACCATGGTCATTTTAAATATTTTAAATATATCATTGTACTATAATTTGTAGTACATATAGTATATTTTTATCTTGTACATATCCAGAATACCATGCTAATACCATAGCAAGGTTATTTTCGTAAACTAAAACTAAAACTAAGACTAAAACGATTGATGAAAAAAACAATTTCGTAAACTGAAATAAAATAAAAACGTCAAAATAATTGAAAAACTAAAACGAAACTAAACTAACAACAGTTATTGAAAAACTAACTGAAATAAAATAATAATTATGCTAAATCACATCATGCACACGCTTATAATTCTTTATAAATGAAAAGAACATTCAAATATAAGCCTTTACTGTTAAATGCGATTGCCGTTATTATTACATTTCTTTAGTCCCAGTTTTGATTGATGCACGGCTGTTAACGGAAAAGTGAGCAAGACACCACAGTTATAGCCTAATATCATGATTATGGTTAAATAAGGAAAGACATATAACCAAATCAGGCTACATTTATTTTCATACTAAATATCTCAACACACATCATTGGATATGACATTAAGCGCGACTTGTGTAGATTAAAAAAGGCTTGCCTGCTTTCTTTGGCATATATTTGTATACTTCTACTATCTAATCAATCTCAGCATGCGTTAATTTTGTGTCGCTATATGTTTGCCTCACAAAGGTTAAATTATGCCTACGTCTTTCTTTGGCCTGCGCTCTGGAAGTGATCTGTTAATTCTGCTAAACTTTAATTAAAACTGAAACTAAAACTGAAACTAAACTATATAAAAACGAAATAAAAATGCGTTCACAAAATAAAAACTAAACTAAAACTAACAAAAATATGAATGAAACTAATAAAAACTAAACTGAATTTTATAGCAAATTTGAAAACTATATTAAAATAAAACTAATTTAAAAATTCAAAACTATAACCTTGTACCATAGTACTTTATTTTTTACTTTTTCGTAAGTGCAATACTGTGGTACTGTGATATATACCATGATACTTACCTTTACAAAAAATTACTGTGGTGGTACCATAGTAAAGTGTTAGCATCATCAGATAAAAGCATGGCACTTTTAAATATTTTAAGTATACCATGTTACTATAATTAGATTTTTTTTTTTTATTATTATTATTATTATTTGGTACATGTCCAAAATACCATGGTAATACCGTAATACTTTATTGTCAGTGTACTTAACAAAACGTTATGTACAAAAATAACTGTATATTGGTGCTACCAATACTTACAAAGTACTTTGTATCGCAATTTATTATTTTTTTAAATGGTACCCCATAGCACTTCCAAAAATACCATAGTACTAGCATGGTACATGGCCAAAAACGTGGTATTGTCATAGTAGATGTCTAAGACAAACATAATAGTACAATGACACTTTTTGTTAGAGTGCTGATTATTTGATAAATCTTTCCATCTAATTCGGATATCTTGGGGACATTTTAGGTTCTGTGATTCTGTGGAGATTACAAAACATGAAATAAAACAGCTTTACCATTTGATTGACTTCATATATACAGTGAGGTGTTCACCCAAGGTACATTATATTCAGTTCTGTTCATTTTCACGGTATACTTGCTGAAATAAGAGGCCTCTTATGTCAGGATAGGGCATGATATAGCTCATTTGTGGAAACCACTCATGTCTGATGGTTCAGTGGATATGTCTCTCCAGAGGTTAACTTGGAAAAAGTAATTTCCTCTCTTTCCTGTATGTGCAGCGTGTAGCATTTGTGCTTAAGCGTAAAGTGCCACAAGGGCCTGTGAGAAATATATAGAGGCAAGCAGTTCTGAGTATGAAATTGAAGTTCCTGTAGAGCTTAAAATGACAAATTGGGCTTTTAAAAACTGCCTGAAAATTGCTTTTTTTGTGGTTTTACATTATGCTTCATACATGATTGTGCATTTATGTGCACATGTGTGAGGTAACGCATGCATGTAAGCTGCATCTTAACAGGCTTACACAAAATGGAGTCTTTCCCGGTGTGGGAGAGTTTGATTGACAGGACTGAATAGGATTGGCTGACAAACCAGCTGTAACAGCCTCTGCCGCTCTTCAGAGGCAAATGAATGGAAGCGCATGAATGCTGGAATTTTATTGCTTTTGCAATGTGCATAAATTGAGTAAGCGGTCGTTCTATGTTTGCTTCATTTCACAGCTCCCATAACATAGCGCACAAGGTACCCTCAGGACTCCTTTCTTTGTCTCTCTTTCTCACTTGGTTGGTCATTCTCCCTCCCTCTGCCACTGTGTTTGAGGAATGAACTTGTCTGTGGAGTTTTTGACTAGATGTTTTCCCTTTTCCTCAGAGGGGCAGTGAGGTTTTATGGGTTGTTTTTTGTGGCTTGGCAAGAGCGAGAATAATTTACTGTAGTCTGGGATTTTCCCTCAGCACTTGATTACTTAGTCCGTTTAGCCGTGACTATCCGTCTGAGGTCATCTTCGGTCTGTTTTTGATGGGACATCTGTCTATGCTTTTACCACTTGCCCTCCTTATTCCCTAAACTATCTGAGTCTCCTTTTGTTTTCTTTACTTCTGCCCCTTTTTTAACCTTCTTCTATGTACCTCTGTCTCCCATCCCCCTTACACTGTCCTTCAAGTAAAACGTTGATGGTGCTCAACTGCTCTTACGATGAAGCCCCCCCCCCCAAAAAAGTCACACCCTTCACGTTAAAGACCC
>NW_015652130.1:290843-301282 GCF_001515625.1 Sinocyclocheilus rhinocerous
CCCCGAAAAAGTCCCACTCTGCACGTTAAAGTCCCACTCTGTTTCTCCCAATGGTCTTTTTCCATCTTTGTCGTTTTGGCTAGCAGACTATCACTGGTCCTTTGTGGTTAATTTGTGTCGAAACAAGCTGGAGAATTTTGGAGACTGAGACAAAGACAGAGAGGAACAGTGAGAGGGAAAGATTGTCCTCTCAGTGCGTTGTGTTTTGTGTGATGTAACTGAACGGAGATAGATTTGACGACTTGCCACATACACTCACAGACTTTTGGCTTTTGGTGTGCCTTGCTGATATGAAGCTGCAGAAACGTTGGAGTCACGGGTGGTGATAAACCGAGCTGCAAAAATAATGACTGATTTCAAACATGTTTCTTAAACAATCCACCTGTCTTCCATTGTTCAAAAAAAAAGGTCCATCCCCAAACATTGGTTTAGCCATTGTTGCTATACCAAATAATTGTATGCTTAAACAAATAATGCTCAAATTTGGAATTAGTGTGTCCCAAAGTACATTGAAAACTATGGAGCCCCTTATAGTGATGGAAAAATATGAGATTCGAGAAAAAAAGTACATTTCAGTGCTTTTGCATTTGTTCTCAAAATGTATTTGTTCTCTCACACAAGAATTCCCTTTAAAATGTTGCATTCGTTTGCCAAACATTTGCGTTCTCTCACAAAAGTATTGCATTCCAACAAGAAAGTTTGCATTTGTTGCTAAAGCTTTTAAATATAGTTTTACTTCTTACCTCATATTATTTCCATCACAAAAGTTTTGCGAGCAAACACACAGTTTCTTGAGGGAACGTAGCAGTTTTGTGAGAGAACACAAAAACAATGTGATATTTGGCCTCCCTTCTCATTTTTATTCCACCACCATGTCCCTTTAGGGGATCAGTAGAAAACAGCATGCCAGAGGTGCAGTGAATTTTCAAAGTGTGTTAATCTTTCCCAAAACCCCTTGTGTAACAAGGGAGGAGTTTGTGACTGTTCTCTTTTGACTTTTTCAGAGCAAATGTAGTAAGGAAGGCAATACCCAAAGCTGCTTAAACAGTTTTAAATGTAAAAAACTAAAACTCAAAGGTGCTTAAAGCCATTAGCCGTTTTGCTAACTTCAGCTAACAGTTAGCATCTGCATTAGACAATATCTACTTCATCCCCCTATCCTTGAACTACACACCCAAAACTCTGCCTTCCAAATACTTGTTAGCTAACCATGTATCACTAAATATAAGCAATATCAGAGCATTCTCTGATTGGCTACATATTATGATTGACTGTAAAAAAGGGCGGGCCACTTCCTATCTCGTTTTTGCTGTATCCCTAGCCTATAGCTGTCACAGAGACACATGTGATTTCTAAAGACCCCTATCCCTACTGAAAAAACAACCATCACAGAATTTGTAATGGTTCTTACAGGTTATAATGGGAATTGTAGCCTACTGGTTTTAATGGAAACTGTAATGGTGCCTATTAGTCTTTACTGGTTGGTCGCCTTCTATTGGTGGCTTGTTAAAACCACTAAATCCTAATGGAATATGTCCCAAAACACACTACAGGAAACCATTTTTTAATGGTTTAATGGTTAAAAGTTGATGGTTTGTAATGTTACTATTTGTAGTGGAAACCATTAGAATTTCTGTGATGCTGTTTTTTCAGCAGGGATTTCAGTGATATGTCAGGTAGTGGCATTTTATCTCTTAAATTTTATCTCTTTAAATTTAACTAGATGCTAAATGTAGCTAGCTGCTATGCAACTAAGGAACTTGTGGTATCAAGACACAGTCACATGATGTTATAATATAATATGTCCCATTACATACTCATTGTCTTACTACTTAGAAGTATGTGCTTCCTTGTCACCACCAAAGTACACACTTTAGTATGTGAATTTGCTCATTTGTCTTCAAATCCAGGATCTAAAGTAATTCCATCTTTCTTTCAGGGGATGTGTACATCCAGAAAACCCAAGACACCAAGAATCCCGTCATCTACGGCGTCTTCTCCGTGTCTGGGTGCGTAAGTTCACGACGGTCTCCCCAAATACGAGATCCAATCCTCACTTCTCCTCGACGCCTCTTACTAATCAGGCCGCTTATCAGATTGGCAAAGGAGCTTGAATAGATTTGCTTTCATATTCACACTCCAGTTGCCCATGGGGCAACACCTCCATTTATCTGCTGCTGAAGACTGTTTCTAACATACTGAATAACAAGTGTTTGGCAGGCTTCACAGACAGTAGTCCTCCAACAGCACAAAGGAAGGAGCTTTTCTGTGAATCTGAGATGTGATATTCTCATAAGGACTTATCTACATAATACTACCGCTATCAGATGCGGTTAGGAGAGGATATTCTTACATGATAAAATATTATACAACTGGCCTCAGAGGGAGCTATCAACATTTTAGATGAGGTTCACATGCTAATCATCTAGTGTTAATACACAAGGCTGTGTGCGTGTTAGAGCAATTCACAGTCTCGCTGTAGATTTCAGATCAAATCGGCGAAGCCCTCAGGCTCTGTCTGAGCTCTTTAAACCCAAAAGCACCATTCTTGGTGATAATAGTGAAAATTCTCCATCAACTGCAAGTGATTTCACAGCTCTATCTGTCCCTCTGTCTCTTGTTTCTCTCTCTCTCTCTCTGTATCTGTATTAGTGTTAATTTGTAAAACTGCATTCTCTACTCATATTATGTCTGTAATACAGACAGTTGGGTACAAAAGCGTAACTAGTGGTCACTAAAAAAGTAGTCACTATTGAAAATACTAATGTTTTTCCATAAATTGTATTGTCAGCAGTCTAAAATTGAATTGAATTAATTTCTTAATATTTGGTTTGTCCCCCTTTTGCTTTAATTCCAATATGCACTAAAGTTTGCATGAACCTTGTGCAAAGGAGTTCACATGCTTACTGTCACAAATTGGTCCATAATCTTATGTATTTCTTAATGTCATTTTAGGGTATAATCTTTCTTTTTATATATATATATATATATTTCAAAATCCTGAAACCTTGATTATTTCCAAGTTTAAATTAGATTTTGAATTGCATATTTTCAATGTGGTCTGACTTTTGGATCCCACTGCGTTTCTAAGTAAAAAACAAAACAAAACAAATGTAGACTGAGGCTTGATTTTAACCAGTAGGAATTGATTGGATTGTGACATTACATACAGATGGTTATAGAGGTCAGCAGATTTTCATAAAGACAACGCACATATAATGTATATATAGATATATTTGACTTTGTATATCAATATTCCATTCTCTGTGTGACGAGGCCAGTGTGGTCTAATACTGTGTCTCCCACCTCTCTTTTTGTTTCAACGCATGGATTCTTCTCTTTCTGCATCTCTAGGTCGGTGTTTAAAGGTTCAGCAGTATGTGTGTATTCAATGGCTGATGTTCGCATGGTCTTCAATGGTCCTTTCGCTCATAAGGAAGGGCCAAACTACCAGTGGGTTGCCTACCAGGGTAAAATTCCTTACCCCCGACCAGGAACAGTGAGTGTCATTAGTAAAATTTTATACATTATATAAAGACGATGTTAGACCATTTTAGATGCTGAAATACAAAAAAAAAGAAAAGAAAGAAACTCAATTTTATCCCTGTGATTTCAGTGTCCAGGAGGGACGTTCACCCCCAACATGAAGTCTACTAAAGATTATCCTGATGAGGTTATCAACTTCATGCGCAACCATCCGACCATGTTCAATGCCATTTATCCAGTCCACAAGCGCCCCCTAGTTGTCCGTACTAATGTGGATTATGAGTTCACCACCATCACAGTGGACCAAGTGGCTGCAGCTGATGGCAACTATGAAGTGCTTTTCTTGGGAACAGGTGAACTTGCTACACATCTCCACATAGACATAGTCTTTTTATGTTATGTTTTTACATTTATTTTTTACAAAAACAGTATGCATACTCTGGTGTCTAAAAGTCTGGGACCACATTGAAATTTGCCATTCAAAATCTAATTTTAATTTATAAATAAACACAGTGGTTTAAAATTTGAAAAACTAATTGTATAACGTATAATGTATAACAATTTAGAACTGCAAATTTGTAACACTTGTAATATTAATGCTTTTGTACACAACAAAGCAGCTCTAGATCTATAAATGCAATTTAGTAGAGTCATTGTCTTTTTCTGTTTTAATAGCTCTTAAGTAAATTTAAGCCTACTTCATTCTTTATAATATTGTATGTTATAAATATTTCTGACTCCTCTATTCTGGTCATTTACAGATAGAGGGACAATTCAGAAAGTGATTGTCCTGCCCAGAGATGATCTACAGACTGAAGAGCTGGTTCTGGAAGAGGTTGAGGTCTTCAGAGTAAGACTGTCTTTTTATGTTCCCATTACACTTTGTGTCAACACATTGAGAACAATATACTGTTTGTTTGGTTTTTTTCTCGTTAGTTAATTTTTTTTTGTATTAAAATGTATATTTTATGTTATTATATTTCATAAAATTCAAAAACATATCGTTCATTTGTATTATATTATATTATATTTTTATATTAATTTTTTCAATAAAAAATAACTACAATTCTTTTCATATTACAGGTTCCAACTCCAATCACTACTATGAAAATTTCTCCAAAACGGGTAAGTTGCACATCATTTACTGTATGATTCAGAACTTTAAACACAAATTTTGTAATATTAATAGCGAATAATATTAATAGCGAACAAATATTAATAGAGATAATACTAAATACAGTTTTAAAACAGGAATTATTTACATTTTTTTAAGCAGACGGTTTTATGCAATGCAGTTTACAGATGAGGAACATTTGTCATCTTGGGATTTTATGATGTATTTTGAATGAAACCCTTCTTTTATTTTCTTGTCTTCCTGTGTAGCAACAGCTGTATGTAAGTTCAGTGGTGGGCGTCACTCATCTGGCGCTGCACAGGTGTGATGTGTACGGAGAGGCCTGTGCTGACTGCTGCTTGGCCAGAGACCCTTACTGTGCCTGGGATGGAAAGTCCTGCTCTCGCTACTCAGCAAACCAAAAAAGGTTAGAGCTGCATGTGTGTAAATATCTTTATTGTTGGATCATTATACTTAGAATATAACTTACAAGATTTGTTTTCCTCCTCTGAAATTGGTTGTCTGAATCTTGTAGGCGGAGTCGGAGGCAAGATGTGAAGTATGGCAACCCTATAAGACAATGCAGGGGCTATAATTCCAATGGTGAGGAACCTAAAAATACACTTGGTGTTAAGATTTTTTAGTCTTAAGATTAGATTGAAAACATATTTTGGAAGAGGTAAAAGAGCTCCTTTTGATTTTGGTTATTGTTTTAGATAGTATTTTGTTTTAATTCCTGCCAGCCAATAAGAACACGTTGGAGACAGTGCAGTATGGAGTAGAGGGAAGCACAGCCTTCCTGGAGTGCCAGGCCAGATCTCCTCATGTGTCAATCAAGTGGCATTTCCAGAAGGAGAACAGTGACAGGAAGAGAGAGGTATGCGAGACAGAATGTTATGCCATAATTGATGTATGTTAAAGCAATATCCTGAATGTTGTGAATTTTAATAATGCAATAATTACCATAGATATTATTTGCTTAATATAATCCTGTACACTACTGGTCAAATATTTGGAATAATTAAGATTTTGAATGTTTTTGAAAGACATCTCTTGTGCTCACCAAGGCTGCATTTATTTTCTGAAAAATAGTAATATTGTGAAATATTATTACAATTTAAAATGGCATTTTTCTATTTTAATATATTTTAAAGTGTAATTTATTCCTGTGATGCAAAGCTGAATTTTCAGCAGCCATTACGCTAGTCTTTAGTGTCACATGATCCTTCAATTGTTTAATTGTTTGAAATTGATCATTGAAAAATAAAACAATTAATGATGACCAGTTCAGGGAAAATGCCTTTTCACATCAATGTACATTTTAACCTAATATCTTTATCTTTTCCCGACAACCTAATGTATTTCAGATCCGCTCTGATGGACGCATCGTTCGTACGGAGCAGGGTCTCCTCCTGCGCTCTCTCCAGCTCTCTGACGGAGGGGTTTTCCAGTGCACCTCCACCGAGAAGAACTTCAAGCACACGCTGGTCAAACTTCAGCTGGTGGTCCTTTCGGCCCGCACCGTCAACACCATCCAGACTGAATCCACCGCTCCCGCCGTGCCGCCTTTCCAGTCCAGCACCTGGACGCCCAGCGCAGAGCAGTACAAAGACCTGCTGACCATCCTCAGCCAGCCAGAGATGGGCCTCATCAACCAGTACTGCCAGGACTACTGGCAGATGGGGGACGAGCCCGCAGCTCACGCACACAAGAAGGACCTCAAGGAAGTACAGAAGGACCTCCGGAAGCCACGAAACAGGAGACACCACCAGGAGCAGAGCAGCATGGCTGAGACATGAGACGGAAAAACATCCCACTCCATCCAAATGAACGAGACTCGAGGCTGACCTCAAGGTCTTTGACTACCATTACACACAAGCGTATACCCGCAACCATTATGACCGAGGAGAAAATAAACAATACGGTTTTGAAAATTCATAGTATTTATTGTAGGCTGTACATAGTTAGATTCTGTGGATATCTTTGTATGGAAATAGCAAAAAAAAAATAAGAGACAAAAAATGTTTTGTGTATAGATCTGTGCAAATATTTTGTTATCATTGTTACTTTTCTTCCAATATATTTATTATAACGGTATTCGCATTATAACACACCATGTGACTGTTATCATAAAACGTTATGTACATACCACTAACCGGATAGTTGGAATCTCTTAATGGACAGTTTAACTGCACTTGATGTTTTGATACCAGAGGAAAGATGGGACTGAAGCCGTTTGTACATTTAGACTTTTTTAGCCAAGCACATGTTCTCATTCTGCAGATGTACGGCTAAAGAATTTCTACATATATTTGGTGCATCTGAGTATTCCGTGACCTCTCAAAAGACTTTATCATCATCAGAAACTCATCTTTTAATCTTCTTGATCTTCCATATGTTGCTATGCTAATGTGTGTTAAATATAAAGTCGTTTCTGTGTATTATATGTTTGGTTTATTATTGATTACAGCCTCCTGTACAGTATGTGCATCACTTTTTTTTTTGTTCTTTTCATTTATATAAATATGTACTATTGCACGCAAAAATTTCAAAGAGCTGTGGGTTCAAAACCCATCCATCTCTTTGCAAAGCAGAATTGTTTTTAAATATGTACCTCTCCAGATGTTTTTAGTAATAAGCATCCATGCAAGCACCTCTAAACACAAAATAGGCGATCATTTGGAAGCATTAATCATTTGGAGCTAAACTTTAGGGGGCTTGTTTGAGTTTGCATGCATTGTATTTGTACTGTACAGATATGTAGTCAAATTCTGGATATTGCTGTGTTGCTGTATGGTCTTTGACATAACGAATCGAGAGAGAGAGAGAGAGAGAGACTGTTTTCTAAAGACTAGTGATGGAATCGAGCACAATTACCAGATGTGTCTGTTTGGCCTCCGTTGTGTTTTCTCAACACACATAGCAAACGGACTGTGTGAAATGGTTGTTGTAAATGTTTTTCATTTTTTTTTCATTTGTAAGACATCACTGTGGTTTGTTCCCTTGTTTTGTCTTTTTTAGGATATTCTAATGTGAAAAAGATCCTGAATTAGATCTTATGAACAGTTAATATTATAGTATTGTATTTTTTATTTGTTTTGGGGGTTTTTTTCATCGTTGTTGACTAATTAAAGTTATATATATTTTATAACAAATACAGGTTGGCCTTTCTGCATAAATGTTGCTGGGTGAACCTATACTTCCCTTCTTTTGCAGTCTCAGTGTAAAGATTGAAAGAGACACTTGAAGGAGGTTACGGTGAATAAGGCAATAGGTTGTTCACTTTACACCAAAAGTATACCAAGGAAGTTGGTCTTCAAATGTTGATTTGCCTATTTAATTAACTGAGAAAATAGTACATTGTTTGGGAACTTTACATTAGGGTCATTCACAAGATCGAGTGTGATTTGTATTTTCTTTAATACAGATTACAAGATTTTATGCTGCATTATTTCACATCTGCCATTCATTTCACCTTTCTGTCATTCACAAAAGTAAGTGAAAAATGGCTAAAACTTTCGCAACTAGCAAATGTCATGACACCATAACACATTATTTCTAATTAATATTTGTGTACCTTCTGCCAAGAAAAAATTCTGATCACTGAATAGAACAATAAAAAAACTTTAAAATCTCAGCTTTATTTCAAATTTATTTTTGCATTACAAACTAAACTGAGGTAAATCTATCAAACGTGACTGATTATTGTCTAATTATACCTACAGTGTCATGATGACAAAAATGTTGCAGAAGTAGCACCGGTTCCTAAGAATAGCCTATTAATACTCGGAGTGTATTTGCCCAGATAAATGCAAATACATATTTAATGCAGTGTACGCTCTTAAAAATAATTCACAGCGGTGCCAAAGAAGAACCATTTTTGGTTCCCCAAAGAACCGTTCAGTGAAGAGTTCTTAAACCATTTTTTTTCTTCTGTGAAGAACATCTAAAGAACCTTTTTCCACCTTGAAGAACCATTTGTGCAGTGGAAAGTTTTTATGGATGTTAACGTTTCTTTACGGAACCATCAATGCCAAGAAAGAAACTTTATTGCATGTGGCATAAGAAAAGCTTTATTAATACTAGTTTTTATAATGATTTATTATTATTATCATGTGTTAAACATGCATTAAACAACTTGGAACAAACTCTCAACATATTGAAATTAATTGCTACTGATAAAAAGTACAATGAAGAAAGTGTCTCTCTCACATGTGATGCCTGTGGATTAAAATGTATCAGTCTTCAGATTGGGGTCAGTGAGCTCTGTCACGTAAAAGACTAAAGCTCTTTAAACGCTGTGCTGCACACCGTGTCCACAACATGGAAAATGTCAACTGATCCTGATGACTACAGTGGGAAAGTGAGATTAGAATTACTCATAGAGATGTCAATATTGAACATCAAGAACACCTTTACATTCAGTCCAAGTTCTATTGAAAAAGCCTAAACTGTAGGCCATCGATATGTAATTTTCTTTCATGAGGTCAAGCACATTATAGAATATAGATACAGGAAAACTTATCAAGCTCCAAGTCAACATATCCAATCATTTATGAGACCCGTTTGCTTGTACCTAAACAAGTAACGTGTGTAACGTCACATTACTCCACTCACACAGCCTCCATGGCCCTTCTAATGTGCTCGTGAAGACGCCGGCCAGATTATCACCTTTTGCTGAGCACAGCACCTTCTCCTCCAATCTGAGGTTCGATGAGCTCTCAACACTTTCAGTGCCTTCTGTCCTTGTTCTTCATTGGCCCCACCAACCCAGGTGGTCAGAGACATCTCCAAAATCCCTCTAAGACTCCAAACTATTCATCAGGTCACCAAGATCCAGTCGAGGTGTGAGCTGTGAGCACCTGGGGGCCTCTGGGCAAGCGAGTGATCATCCAGAAGGACTTCTTTTCCCTAATCAAAAGTCAGTATGGGGGCCGGGGCGAGCGCCGAGGATAAACACTCCAGGGAGCTAGAGAAGAAACTGAAAGAGGACGCCGACAAAGATGCCAGGACCGTCAAACTTCTGCTGCTAGGTAACAACACACAAGCGGACTCAAATGATTGCTCAAGTCCAAACATGAAGAATAGCTCATTTGCTAGATTTGGAAAACGGTATATTGCAGATGTGTTGCGAAGCCTTCCCCTTTAAAATTTCATAATAAACAGGCAATGGATTCACATCATGGCCATAAAGATTCTGAAAGAAATTGTATGTTTTAAGTTTGTTATATGAAAGGAACATTAAAGATTTTAAGCTCAAATGCAAGATGAAAACTGACACCTTCCTGAAATTCAAACCAAAGTGTAGTCAAACTGGAGACTCAAAATGTGATATATCTAAATCTTATTGCAAAAGACACTAAATACTTGCATGCCTAAAAAACAACTTGCATTCCAGAATCAAGACATATTAAAAGTATGCATTTATATCATATATCTCTGTTTATCATAACTGCAGGTGTCTTTGTCCTTGAGGTGATGTGGGTCAGGGTCATGGGATGTCAAGCTTGGACAAGGCTTAGGACAAAAATAATAAGCCTCAAGCCTCTTAATGTAATCCTTCAAAAGATAAACACAGTAGAGGAGAAGGATGTATTCATTAATTCACATATGCATGCCAAAATAAATAAATAAAAAATACAATTAATTAATTACTGTGTGAATGTCTACAGTCGGACTAATCTTAGTGGGTTTACCCCTCAAAACACTGGCACAATGTAGATCTATGGTTTTCAAATGGTTAAAAATAATAGAAATTTAAATATTTATATATTTTAAATGCGGAACAAACAAATCACCCTTTTTAATAATATTGGAGGTTGGTTGAGAATCTAGAATG
>NW_015652130.1:301376-308426 GCF_001515625.1 Sinocyclocheilus rhinocerous
GGGGGGGGGGGTCTTTGGGTCTGTATGAATGTAATCTGATCTGGCAAAAAGCAACCAAGGTTTACCACACTTTTGTCGAATCAGTCAGCTAATAATCAATATCAGAAATGTTATTATACTCCATGAAATCCGTTCAAAATACTGATGAGTTTGTCTCATAACTTTGGTTTCATGATTTTGATTTCCTAAAGTATAACTTAAAGTCTACTATTACAATCTATTACCATCTAGATTTATCTCAGCAAATACATGATTTGCAATACATTTTTAAGTGACATCATGGAAAAATTAACGCACTGCAACAAATAACTTGCTGCTATATACTGTATATAAACAATTAGTGTAAGATTCCCTTTTTTAAAGAAATTTTAAGACAAAGTCTAATGTTGAACATTTCTATTTCAGTAAATAAACACTGTTCTGTTATGTCAGTTCATCAAAGAATCCTGAAAAAATTTATCAGTTTCCACAAAAATATTAGGCAGGACAACTGTTTTCAACATTGGTAATAAAAAGAAATAGTTCTTGAGGTCCAAATCAGCATATTAGAATGATTTCTGAAGGATCATGTGACACTGAAGACTGGACTGCTGAAGATTCAGCTTTGCCGTCACAGGAATAAATTACATTACAAAATATATTAAAATTAGAATAAGAATAGTAATTTTAAATGGTAATAATTTCACAATATTACTGGTTTTAATGTATATTTGATCAAATAAATGCAGCCTTGGTAAGCATAAGAGACTTTGTTCAAAAACATTTAAAAATCGTACCAACAACTAACTATTGAACAGCACGGGAATGTGTAATAAAATGAATTAAAGCAATAATCGCAATACTAAACTGATTACTATCTTCTTCAGGTGCTGGTGAGTCGGGGAAAAGCACTATTGTCAAATAGATGAAGTAAGTGCTGAGAAAAAATAAGTATGATAATACCATAAATTGGCTTATATGTGAGACTATACTCATTATTAATTCGTAATTAGAGCTCTTTCATATGAATAGTTTGGCCAGTTAAATGAATTCAATGTTGTTGTTTTTTTATGACAGAATTATTCACAAAGATGGTTACTCCCTTGAAGAGTGCTTGGAGTTCATTGTCATCATCTACAGCAACACCATGCAGTCGATCCTGGCCATTGTGAGGGCCATGAGCACACTCAACCTTTCCTATGGAGATGCTGCTGCACAGGTGCTCTACCCATTAGTCACTTACAGAAATGAACAGGTTAAATGATGGAAAAGAACTGTAGTGATACCATGGCACAATGAGTATATCAGATGGTAATACTTTGGTATTGAATGATTATCATACGCACATGATAAAAACAACATGGTACCTTGTGCAAAAATATAAGATCCCACTTTATAGTAGGTGTGTTTAAATATTTGTGTATGTAAAAAAACATTAATTGTTTGGTAGGGGCAGGGAGAGGTTCAACAGATATAACTGCATACAGGTATTTTTTAAATACATGTACAACAGAAAAAAACTGTAACTGAATTGTTTATTGTGAAAACAAAGCGTAGATGTCCCAGATTAATTACTAAATTCACACTATAGTATCCAATGAATTATAACTCCAGGATGTGTTCATTTTTTTTTTAAAGCTCATGCAATGAAAAAAAAAAATTGTGTAGGATCTCCTTTGAAGCAGTTTTCTCTCATAGAAACACACTGAACTAAATGTGAAATGTTTAAGTAGAAAGACCAAATTAGTATTATCTTGTATACCACAAAACAAAATTGTAATAATTGAAGGATTTTTAAAAACTGATTAATAGGGGAGATCATGAATGTTACACATCTAAAAGAGACTATTAAATCATGATGACCTTTACTTGACCCTCTTACTCTAGCACTCTCTCTTCTAATTCTAGTCTTTAAAAAAAACTGGGCCCTTTTAGACTTGCACTCTATTAATTTACTAACTGCTTGTTTTCTTTAAAAAAAAAAATAACACAAGCTTCTCTATTCTTTTTGTATTCTGTTTTCTTTTATTTATTATACAATTAACAAAAAGCAAAAAAGCTAACACTAGCTTGCTCTATTCTTTTTCTATTCTATCTGTTTTCTTTTTATGTATTATATATATATATATATATACTGCGTTAGGCTAACTGAGACTTGTTATAGCACTTGCATATTATTGCTCTTTTGTTGATATTGATTGCTTCCATTGTTCTCATTTGTAAGTCGCTTTGGATAAAAGCGCCTGCTAAATGACTAAATGTAAATGTAATGATGAAGGATTTTACAGTATTTACAGTCACTGATCATCACTTTAGAAAAGTTTGTATAGTAGCTAATGCTTAAACACCTTTAGTTACAACGGCCCAAATACATACAAGCTGATAAATATGTAAAAAGAAATTCCACATTCTTAAATTTAAAAACGTTGAAAAAAAGTTTAATCTTGTATAGCTTCAAAAATGAAGTTAAATTATTTTGACGTAAAAACATGATGTGTTGCCATGACTAATTGAACAAATCATTTATTACATCAATTTACCTGTTTGCTGCAGGATGATGCAAGGAAGCTGATGCACTTAGCAGACACCATCGAGGAAGGCACCATGCCAAAGGAGCTGTCTGACATCATCCTGAGGTTGTGGAAGGACTCGGGCATCCAGGCGTGCTTTGACAGAGCCTCCGAATACCAGCTCAACGACTCTGCCGGATAGTATGGCCTCATAATTAGCCTTTTAAAGCATTAAATACCAGTTAGCAAGGTTTTAAGGTCCATAATCAAATCAGTAATCAAATTGTCTTGAAAAATACAGCATTGATTCTTACTCTATCTCCAAGCTATCTGAATGACCTGGAGAGGCTGGTCAAGCCTGGCTATGTCCCTACTGAACAGGACGTCCTGCGATCAAGAGTGAAGACCACCGGTATCATCGAGACCCAGTTCTCCTTCAAGGACCTCAACTTCAGGTACACCTTCAGCCTCCTCAATGATAGCTATGGCATGAAGTAAACCAACCAATGACCATCATCATCATCATCATCATCATCATCATCTCAAAATTCCAAGCAAGTTTAACAATCAGAGGAACTGAATAAGATAAGTTTGAATGGACACCAATGCCAATAAACTGATCTTCGTGGTCTGCAGGATGTTTGATGTGGGCGGTCAGCGCTCGGAGAGGAAGAAGTGGATCCATTGCTTCGAAGGTGTGACCTGTATCATCTTCATCGCTGCTCTGAGCGCATACGACATGGTGCTGGTGGAGGATGATGAAGTGGTAGGTTGCAATTGTGGTCCATCAATGAAACTCCAACCGGACGTTTTACATGCACTATTATTACTATGAGGCATTTTAGTAACAAACCCTGTTTTTCCATGCCGTTCCAACCAAAGAACCGAATGCATGAGAGTCTCCACCTGTTCAACAGTATCTGTAACCACCGTTACTTTGCCGCCACCTCCATTGTACTCTTCCTCAACAAGAAGGACGTCTTCGTGGAGAAGATCAAGAAAGCTCATCTGAGCATGTGCTTCCCTGATTATGATGGTGAGACAGCATTTTGTCTGCAAACAAAAATATAAACTTCATTCTTTAACATACAGATTCTTATCATTTAAACAGATTATTTAAACTGATAATATTAACACATTTTAAGTAGGGGTTCATCATGGAACATCACTTCTATTAAGATACAAATATCCTAATTAGGCTTCTGTTTCTGATATGCAAAACCATGCTAAAATTACAATGCCATGCCTCTCTCAGGTCCCAACACCTTTGAGGATGCTGGTAACTACATCAAGATGCAGTTCTTAGATCTGAACTTGCGGCGAGACATCAAAGAAATCTACTCCCACATGACCTGTGCCACAGACACAGAGAACGTCAAGTTTGTGTTCGATGCCGTAACAGACATTATCATCAAAGAAAATCTCAAAGACTGCGGTCTCTTCTAAACAAGCCATCTGTGGGAAGAGGTGATTATAATTTAAAATCATAAATATTGAGTAATAATATAAAGTGTTGTTGTAGTATATTAAACGTGACTATAATTTCCATATGGTATAATTAAAAAGTTTTCTTTCTTCTTTTACAGAGCAGCTTAATCAACAAAACCCAATACTGACCCATTGCCCCTATACCATTGTATAGGTAATGAGGAATTCTCCAGTGCACACACACATACATGCAAATACATGAGGGAACTGAATTGATTAAATCTTGAAGAAGAAATTATATTCTTGCTGTTGGGATCTACATCTGATTAAACACACTGCACATAATTAAACAGAGTCTAATACATATTCATAGCAGCAAGTCATATATAGCAACACATATATGAAGGGTGTTTGACTCTCTTAGTTTTTGCAGTGATCTATCCTGTAGATTTGCGACTACACTTCACGCAGCTGTAAACCAAATAACTATCCTTCTGAAACACCTGCATATATGCACTTCAGCACCTTCTTGCAAGAGTACTTTATAGCAGTTACTGTGTCAAGTTCATACTTTTAAGCTGACTGAGAAAAGTTGCGACTTTACCGGGAAACAAAGTTCTCTTTTATTTTATATAAAGTTTGAGTTATATCATGTTATGTCTCATGATCAGAATCTCTATGTAAGATGGATGGCTTTGATGAAAAGACAGCATGTAATAAGTTGTTTAGCTCAGGAGCAGCTAGCTGAGAGACAAAGAACACACTTTTTGCGTGAATTGTATAAATTACAAAATCAAATATTGATTAAAAGGGCACAACTGACTGCAAAACCATTTACAACCATGCAAATGTAAATTGAACGAATAAAGCTTCTGTAGAACCTGTTGTGTTTGTCCTTTAAGTGTCCTGAAAAGAAGCAAACCAATGAAGAACTGAAACCACACTGGGATTGTGGAGTGTTTAGTATACACTTACATAATATTTCTTGAGAATGATTTATATTTTAATTAATCATTTTATGAATATAGATTTTTATCATCGATTTGTATATATTATAAAACCTGCTAAATTGAAGCCTCTTAACACCAGTATATCCAGGTTTATTAATTTTGAGAGGTTTAACTACAACTTATTGATCACAGAAAATAACTTTGTTTTCTGTGATGATTGATTGTAAGCCAGAGATGCTACAGTACCTGTGCGGTTTAAATTGCGTTTAACCCAGAACATTTACTTAAGAATATCAAGACCTGACTGTACCACTAACTGACGTGAAAAACATTGCGTTTTTTTAATGTCTTTTGCAGCTCCATCAAGCTAGACTGTCAAAGAGTTTTGCAAAGTCATGGTTTTTGATTTGATACAATGCAGTGTAGACATCCACCTTTATGTCTTTTTTAGTCTTTGGACTAAAGGTTAAATCATAATGAAATCAACAAGATCAACATTAATCTGATCAACTTTAATTAGATAATACTTGCATCTGATAAAAACAAATCTTAATAAATATAACCCATTTATGAGAGTATCCTCTCTGTGTATGTGCCCCAAGGAAATTATAATCTGTAATACCAAAGAAATGAATTCTTCTCTTATACTGATCATTCTCAGAATCCCTTATTTCTGACTTTTGTTCGGAAAACTTTTGCACCAACAATTAAGCATTAAAAGAGTTAATGACGTTACTTGCACAGCACATGCATATCACCTCTGCATTATCAGAGACTGCATTTTGGCATACTACTGATCCTGAGGACTGAAGAAAAATTAAATTTGTTAAAGGCACATGTTTTTTTGTTAAATTTAATATTTGGTCCAAAAAATGTCACAATTTTGATGTATTTCACTGTTAATATGCATATTTGTTTACATACAAAATAGAAGAGCGGAGACTAATTACTAGATGTCCAGACCTAATTGAGAGAGAATCTACAGCACTTCCTCGTCCTGCTGTGTAAAATGTACCAAATTATGAGGTTTGTTCTGTCAAAATAACATAGGAGTGGAGATTTCAAACCTTACCACACATGTATGCGACATAACAAAACCTTTCCAATTTCATCACAACACACTGACAGCATAAAACCAGAATGGGTACAACTGGAAATGAGGAATCTTGCAAAAAATAAAATAGGCCAGTGTTCTACACCTTGCAAACCAAGGCACAAAGTATGAAAAAAAAATAAAGAATGCGTCATATTGCAAAGTGAAAACATTTTCAGAACACAGTTTGATTTGTGTTAAATTAAGCCCATCTTTTGTGTGTGTTCCTTTAAGGTGTATATAAAACAACTGTTTTTGAATAGTTTCAATAAACATGGCACTGAAGTAAACATGTAACAGTGTGTGTAAACGCACTCAATTGCACAATATAGAAATTGATCAGCCCAAAGAATCAAAAGCAGTTTTGCAATGCATTTTAGGATTCTGAAGAGCCAAACTGCCCTGACTGTGTTTTTTTTTTTAGGCTGTGGACCTTTGCTGACTGGATCTGAATACATAGCCAAACCCAAACACCTGGTCCAAATTAAGACAATAGATAAAAATAGAAGACAACTTTTATGTCCAAAAACACAACAACTGATACTGGTTGATTTGTTGACCACTTCATGTGCAAAAAGAGACTGAAAAGTTATCTTATTGGAGAGTTATTGAACCCCTCCAGGGGGTTTGTATGTGTTGAGATGTCCAGGGACAGTACTGATGTCAGGACAGCCCCACCATGTGGTCTATTTGCCTCATGTATATGCTCTTTAGCGGAAGGCCGTAACGTCGCTCTTCAGGAATCCTTTCACACTATTAGACAAATGAAAATGTGTCATTCTTATTTCTATGACCACTTTCAAGATCCATTGTCATGTCCCTGACAAAACACTACTTTAAACACGGTAAGTACATTTTGAATTAGGTTTGAAAAGTTTCATGTTTAAATGATCAAAAAAAAGCACATTAAACAAAAATGAGTTGCTCATATTCTCATGTTTAAAATGTGTCATTCTTCTATGACCACTTTCAAGATCCATTGTCATGTCCCTGACAAAACACTACTTTAAACACGGTAAGTACATTTTGAATTAGGTTTGAAAAGTTTCATGTTTAAATGATCAAAAAAAAGCACATTAAACAAAAAAAA
>NW_015652130.1:327893-351719 GCF_001515625.1 Sinocyclocheilus rhinocerous
GGGGGGGGGGGGGGTGTTGTCAATGGCTGATAATTATTTAAAATAAATAAATATACAAACATTTTTTGACTGTAGAATGAGACATCAGTATTTAAGCAAATATCCTTAAAGGGCAAGTTTTGAAGAAGCATATAATTGACTGGACAAGATGACTGAAGAAAGAAAAGAAAAAGAAAAAACCTTACCCCCTACCCTTTAACAAATTTCATTTTAATACAAGAGAGTAAAACTAGTTTCATTTATTAATATCCTACTAATCATATTCATAAATCAAAGGAAAAATACTGTGTATTAAATACATTTCTTACGTTGCTTATGTTGGCTGGGGGCTCATTATTAGGCTCTTCACACGGAAACTGGTCTTCCCAATTTTTCTCCCTGAAGCGCTGATCTATCGGCATTACATGGCCTTCTGTAGTGAAGATGTACTTACTCTCAGACATGTGCAGTGGGTTATCTTCATCAAAGAGCTGTAAAGGAATGTTAAATATCATTTAGTGATGGACATGTCAGCTGCATAAAACTTAATGTTTGGCTAATAAAGTTGGTTGACTATGTTTGTAGTTTCTCAAATAAAAGTATGGCTAAAAAAGACTAGATGCAAGAAGTGAGAACAGGATAATATAAAGGGAGAATAGTAGACAACTAACCAGGTAAAGGTATTTGCATGTTTCGCTGAGGAAGAAACTTTCCATGCGATCTTCTTTGGACTTATCCACCACATGATGGAGAGTGGCATAACCACATCTGTGAAGCATACAACCAAAACAACTGTCCTGAGAACATGCCAGCATCCCAATAAAATCACTTTCTGCCATTTTAAACCATATACCTGACTTTGGTATTTTTTTCAAGGCTTTCAAGAATGTCCATCCCAACGTGAAGATAAAAAGGATTCTTGGTTGCCTGCAGAGAGTCAAGTTTATCATTAATTATACTGTAATGCTGTGAAGTCTAAAAATCTGGTTATGATGGGACCAGGTTGTACCTGATAGAGTAGGTATGTGGATTCTACTAGTTCTGGTCTTAAAGGGTAGAAGAGAATATCTGGGGCCTGAAGCTGCCAGTTGTATCTTTCCGGAAGAGCACCGAAACGCTTCCAGATTGCATAGTAGAAGGCATGAAGGCAAATGGCATTTTCAACATCTCCATTCAAAACCTGAGCAAACAGAGATGTGTCCCTGGTTAGAACCCAAATGAACTCAATGAAAAAAGGCTGCCAGCAGGTCTACTTTTAGTTCAATAATCCAAAGTCCAGTCAAAGCCACTAGAAGTAGGGCTGAACGATTTTGGAAAATAATCTAATTGCGATTTTTTTTTACCAATATTGCGATTGCGATTTAATATGCAAATTTTTTTTTTTAAAGCTCTTTATGTTCTGTATTATTCAACAAAGACAAGCTATAAATCATTGTATAGTATGACCAACACACTATTAGATAGATTAAACATAAATGTTCTTTTCTGTAGGCAAGGCCTATATGTTACGATGAAATTAGGTGATGCATGAATTGATATGAATGACATTTTTATTTAACAACTACAATCACAGTATATTGACTGATTTGTTGAACTTCCAACCTTGTAAGCATGTAATAATTATGACAACATAAAGCACTGACAAATAAGCCTGGTGTAAACATTAATATGAAAGTCAGTAACAAATCACACAAATTAAGTAAAATGCAGAAATATAAAAACAAATCTGTTGCTTTACCAAACTACTTTAAGGAAATTCACAGTCACTGTAATAAACATATGTAAACATGTGCACTGCACTTTTTAAACACTGTCTGTTAACTTTAGACCAGTGGTTCTCAAACATTTTTGGTTGCGCCCCCCTCAGACTACCAAATAATTTCACTAAACATTATGAAAAATGTATACTTTTTTAATTTAAATCGACAGCATATCTGCTAATCTTCAACATGTTTTACACTAAGCAACACTTTTGAATTTAACTATTTTTAGTGTTTAAACCGGAAAAAATGCTATTTTATAAGTGAAGTCACTGACTTTTTGCGACAGGTGTGATTCGGCTTACGGCACTTCCCATTCATTCCTATGGAATCCGTAAACGGCGATTGAGTGTCGCACAACTCTGACTGAAATTCAATGATGTCAAGGCTGCAATGTGATTGGTTATTAAGGCACACGTGATCCGAGTTAGCCGTTACGCTTTCTCCAATAGTAAGTAATACAGACCCTCTCATGAAGCCAACGCTTCCGGTCTGTCAGTACGTGGGAAAGGAGACCAGAGGCCGTTTCTTTTTTAATGGATGTCAATGGAGGAGAGGCTTCACTACGCTGAATAAACAGCTTTACCCTCTCATCTCCCTATAGTAAAATAATCTCTGGTCCATCCAGAGTATGTCAGTATGCACTAGAGCAGTGTTACTCATTGCGCGGCTCGCCAAGCTTTACTTTGTGGCTCCCCTGGGCGGAAATAAACGATTGACTTTGCCCTATCAGTGCGGCTCCCATGAAAAAAATAGTGAAGACCACTGCACTAGAGTAAAGTAGCAATGTATGTACTTATATAACAGAAACACATTATACATGTTCATTATTAATACAATTGTTCTACATAGTCAGCTGCCTTAGAAGAAATAGAAACAGAACCTCATCAGGGGCTGATTTAAAATGCTCTAATTGAGAAAAACTATTGTTGTTTTGTTCTAATAAACAAATGTACCTAGCAAACACAAATATTGGGTAAAATAGCATATTTTCAATTACACTGAAATATTTTTTAGATTTTTTGCAGTACTGAATGAAACAAGTATAGTTATCATTTTATATATATATATATATATATATAATACTATTGTTCAAAAGTTACATTCAGATACATTTTTCAGGATTCTTTGATGAATGGAAATTGTTGAGGTAATCTTTATGTATCCTTGCTCAAAGTTTTTTGATCAATTTAATGGATCCTTGCTATATTAATTTCTTAAAAGAAAATAAAGTACTAACCCTTTTTGAACAGGCTGTATTGTGTTATTAGATTATACTGTATAAAGACAATGGAGAGATTGAGTGAGAGAAGCTAAAGTCACTTAAGACACGGAGTCATACCTGTAGTCCAGGGAAGAATGCCTGCAGAGAGTCAATCCATGTGTTCATGATCTGTCCATTAAACATGTTCACATTCACATAGAGTGGTGGGTCGCCATCTCCTTCATTACATGCCGCTCTTCTGTAAAAAGTATAAAAAGTAAAAAAAAGTGCAGTTGTGCACACTTAGACACAAGTTTTGCCAACAAAAACATTAAAACAGTTTATGAATGAACATCCTGAGGTGTGAGATCACAATGTCACGCCATAACTTCTGCATATCCAAGCAGTTACAGAAAATGAATAACAACCGTAAATATCAATCCAGACTTGCACTCATAACTACACAATCCAATTACGCTTATAAAAAATTTATTGCAAGCAGTACATTCATTGGCTGCAAACCATGTCACACTTAACCACAGATCCTAAGTGACACAATTTATCTGCAGGTGGTTAGACAACCACATGCAAATTCCTTTGGAAGCTCAAACTGCAGCCACAAACAGCTGTGGTCACACATGCACACATTTATAATCACCCTCTTCTCAGGTGGCTCTGAATGCTCTCATAAGCTGCAGAGAACATCCTGTAGTCTTCTTTCTCTCCAAACAAAATGTAGGACTTGAGGAGGTACTCATAGAATGAGTCCATGCCTGCACCGAGACCGCTCTGCTTCCCTACCCACTGACCAGTCTGAATGTTCACCACATTCCCTGGAAGATGGACAAGAGAATCATTACTGGTCAGACAAAGGCATGTGATCACAAATAAAAGACACTGGATTCAAAGCAAAAGAAAAAGAAAAGATCTATACAAGTGAAGTCATTGTTTAAAAGGATAGTTCACCCAAAAATGAAAATGTGTGCCGAAGAATGACACGTAAGAGAAGAAATTTATGAATAAAGTCTTTTTTGTTTTCTTTGCACACAAAAAGTATTCTTGCAGCTTCATAAAATTAAGATTGAACCACATATGTCACATGGACTATTTTAACAATGTCCTTACTTCCTTTCTGGGTTTTGAATGTGGTAGTTGTGTTGCTGTCTATGCAGGGTCAGAAAGCTCTCGGATTTAATATCTTGTGTTATGAAGATAATAATGGTTAAAAAATTCTTAATGGTTTGGAAAAACATGAGGGCAAGTAATTAATGACAGAATTTTCATTTTTGGGTGAACTATCCCTTTAAGATAGGACTAAAACAGACCAAAAAAAAGCAACCACTTACCCAACAGCCCAGTTTCATTGCTTCTCAAGTTCCAAAGAGCTTTAACAGCACGCCGGGCGACCCACTCAAATGTAGAGTCGCCAGTCAGACGGCTCAGAATGCCAAACTCCACGAGCAGAGAGCCCGCCCCTGCCGTACAGGTCTCATTAATGCTGTCAGGAGGGACGCCTCTCTTTAAATTCACCTGCACAAAAACATGGTAGGACACCAATATCAAATGCAGCAAAAACAAGGCATCATCTCTCTAAAATAGTGCTATGTAAGTTGGCCTGACCCTGGGATAGGGGATGCCAGTGCTAGTGTTCTCAAAGGCAGGTAGTAGTCGAACGGCCAGGTCATGCGCCAGGTGCAGCAGCTCATTATCATAGTCTTTCAGCGCTATGTCCCCAAACGGGTGCCGTGGATCAGTCAGCAGAATATGGGCCGAGATCAAACTGCCTAGAATTCTGAAAAGGGAACAAGTTAAAAACACAGATCCTGTTTTAAACACATTTTTATTTATTTTAGAAGGAGGAAGGAGAAGATCAGCATAATCATTGCATTATGAAGGGTTTGTTCTGTCAGTAATGACATTTATGTCATCATTTGTTCTCCCTCATGCTATAAACCACTGAACAGACTCAAATAAAGAGATCCATTAAAGAAAATTACTGCACCTAATGTTGGCCTCAAAGACTTGAACAGTGGAGTCCTTGTCAAAAGAGACCGTGTCAATCACAAGCTTAACAGCTCGATGGAACTCGGTCACATTTCCAAGAACCTACAGGGATAGGAGCAAAACTTTAATCACAGTGCATGTATGACTATTAAGTTATTCTGAGGTGAAACAAAAGTAAAGAATTCCTGAGATTATTTGTAATTAATAGTCCTGGAACAAGATGCATAGTTTGTTCAGGTGAGGCCATATCTTTTGTTGATGTGTAATTTTTTTTTTTCTAGATAGCTGAAAGTTAATCGTAAGCTCAGATAAATTCAAGGTTGTTTACTAGGACACATTTATCATGAAAACTGCTACTCCCTTTCTCCCTTCTCTAGTAGTGAAGGACACAGCATTCATGAAACATGAACAGAACAAATTTTAGCACTGGTTTCGAAACATGACTGTGTAATTTATGTTGTAGAACAAAAAAAATAAACCACAGACCTTTACTCATAAATCATAAATTAGCAGTTTTAAAACCCAAGGAGGAAATCCGTGGCTTGAAAATGGTCATTCTGTTCTGGATTTTAGGACTATGAACTGAACATTTCATTTTTTTTTTTTTGTAGAAGATTATGCTATACAGCAGTTCATCTGAATTTTGTTGTTGCATCTTAGACAACATTACAAAAACCAAAGCATCCTTTTACTGACAGTAAAAAAACAACTTTAAAACTAGAAAGCTTATTCAATTATTAACATTATCTAATAATTTGTGAGGATGAAAAAGAACCAGTTTCTTATATAAAGTTAAACTTAAGACATCTGTACAATAGGCTGACTTACCAACAGCGTATCAAGAGCATCGATGAGGGTCAAAGAGTAGTTTCCAAGGACATCGTTGATGTTGATATTTGATCTAGGAGAAACACACAAGCAAACGTATCTTAGGTTCATTATTGAAATACATTGGGTTATAATAAAAGCCAAAAAATATGCAGTGCTGGTCTGCTGGATATAAGAGACATTTCTCCTTTTCCATGCTTCAAAGGTCTCGTATTCACAGACATTGGGGCTGATTTGAAAAGTTGCATCTTGTTACTTGTTCTGCTTAAATACATGTGACATTGTGACATTTATGACAGTCACCTCTGAGAGAAAAAAAGATCACTATGAAAAGAGCTATAAATATAAATGCGAATTTAACTGAATTGAAGTTCTACTCTTGTGTTATCAAAAGACTAAGAGAAAAAAGCTTGATTAGCCACATTTTTGTGACATAGTAATGTCATTCCCATTCAGCGCACGTCTTTATCAGAATAATCTGTGTAAAGTAACTCAAGACTGATATTCAGATATTACTTCTTTTCCGAGAATTCACAAGAATAATGATGACATTATGCAGCACAAAGCGGCTGTGTTGTTTCATGAAAACTACAGATGCTCGTTTTGAGGGGTGATATAATATAACTTACGGGTTAAGCACGTCAGGTCCTCGACCTTCACAAGCTATAGGGTTCAGTTCGTCCTCTGGAAAGGCAAACTTCATGTAGTTATCATATCCGAAATAAAACATGTCTCGGGCCATTCCCTTCATCTTGACTTTCAGCGCGTCAGGGAAGGAGCTGTACTTTCTGTCATATTCATCTCTACCCTCCTGAAAGAAGCTGAGGTAGGATTTCTTTGGTGAATTCCCACTAATCTTGGCGCAGGTCTTTGCTTGAGGGTTTCTGTTATCGTACATGTGCTGTAACCAGGCGTTAGTTTTGACGGTGGCTCGGTCTCCATCCTGGAGAAGTTCGCTCTTATGCAAGTTGAACGTGAATTTGATGGGGTTGATCAAGTCAAAGCCCCAGCTGGGTCCCAGTCCAACCACTAGCCACACCGCGCAATTCAGCAGCACCCTCAAAACGAGAAGACCCACGACTATTGACCTCCATTGCATCTTTGCCTGCTGTCGGCCTTAAAAGTCATAATTCACTTCGACGTCGCGACTTGTCGATGCGCAAAAGTCAACAGTTTTCCTCCTGCGTTCAGTTCTCACACTTCCTGTCAACAAACCAGCCCCTACCTGATCCTCAACGCTGATTGGTCAGCCGCCGGCAACGTCATGACGAAGAGCAAATGGTTAGTGAATACGTCAATCACACAGCAGCAAACAGCGGAAATGTCGTGACAGCTCAACTTAAAAGCATCCCTGCATTTCTAAGCCAATGAGAAAATCACATGAGTGGTGTGACTATGTACACAGTCTTATCTGTTTAGTTACTACTGACTACTGCTACAATTACCTAATAATAATAATTCATAATAATACTAAATGTTAATGGAACAACTCTATTTGATAGTTTCAGCAGTATTTTATCAATTTGTTATTAAATAATGAAAATACTTCATATAATGATGAATAAAAAAATCCTATTTAATCCAAATTTTTTATTTATATAATTTTTAAGTCAGTATTATCATGTTAACATTGCAATAAAATGCTGATATATATGAACAATAAAGTACACAAAAACCTTAGTTACAAGTACCACATTAACTGTTAATAATAATAAAATCAGCCACAACAATGCAAGATTCCTCCTACATGTTGACAATCTATTTATTGGTTCATCATATTTACAAAAGTGCATTGATAATAGTGGGGTTTCCAACATTTGCCTCTTTTCACAAATATTTAGATGATAATGACAACAGTACAATAATCTACCTTAAAAAGCATGCCTTCGGTTCTTGCAGTTCAAAGTAAGCTGTCTTTATCCAATCTAGTTCCAGGCAGGCACACCCGGTATACTGTTTATCTTGAGGGACAGATACACTGCACAAGGCACTTTAACTTCACCTCTCAGCTCATGAACAGGATGCAAAGACATCATTGAGCTAAATGAAAACCTTTACCAGCAAAACATTCATCTTCTCAAATATACTTACACTCATTTCTGTAAAAATCCCTCTGAATCATCATTTGAACTGTTTATTTACTGGACTGCTCCTTGTATTTAAAGATTGCGGATTTCTCAAGAGACAATTTGGGGGGAAAAGAGAAAAGAAATAAAAGCAACAGTCCAAACGATATTACACGCTCTCAAGAGCTTAACCTAACAGACTGGAGGAAAAAGGCAGAACACGATATTAAAGTTTGAACTCTTCTCAGTTTTTAAATAGATTTGTTCAGGAAACCCCAAGTGGAGACCACCGGAGCTGCTTGGATTTGCAAAACCATGAATCCATAATGTTCATCTGACAGCAGGCTGTAAGAGGTGGAGGAACTAATTCTGCAGACTAGCATCTTTTAGCGACTGATTTATCTTTGACATAACTGATGCAGTTGGGAGGAGGAGCTTGTGAAGAATTATGGGAACAGACGAGCAGGGTAGTGTGAGGGGGCGGTACACTGCACAAGGCACTTTAACTTCACCTCTCAGCTCATGAACAGGATGCAAAGACATCATTGAGCTAAATGAAAACCTTTACCAGCAAAACATTCATCTTCTCAAATATACTTACACTCATTTCTGTAAAAATCCCTCTGAATCATCATTTGAACTGTTTATTTACTGGACTGCTCCTTGTATTTAAAGATTGCGGATTTCTCAAGAGACAATTTGGGGGGAAAAGAGAAAAGAAATAAAAGCAACAGTCCAAACGATATTACACGCTCTCAAGAGCTTAACCTAACAGACTGGAGGAAAAAGGCAGAACACGATATTAAAGTTTGAACTCTTCTCAGTTTTTAAATAGATTTGTTCAGGAAACCCCAAGTGGAGACCACCGGAGCTGCTTGGATTTGCAAAACCATGAATCCATAATGTTCATCTGACAGCAGGCTGTAAGAGGTGGAGGAACTAATTCTGCAGACTAGCATCTTTTAGCGACTGATTTATCTTTGACATAACTGATGCAGTTGGGAGGAGGAGCTTGTGAAGAATTATGGGAACAGACGAGCAGGGTAGTGTGAGGGGGCGGTATGGAGAACTGTACAGTTTCACAAAGTGAGCAAGATGTGGTGTGAGAGTAACATGGCAGCGGATAAACTTGGACCCTCTGAAGACACTTTCAGCTTCTTCTTGACTTTGAGTGCTGGATTAGCCATTGAAGTGTAATGTCTGTGAGGTTCAGGGGACATAACGGAGTCATTTAAGTCAAGCAGACTGGCAACATCATATAGCAGACAAAACAACTCATCCTCATGGAACATTACTTACCAATGTTATCTTTCTCTTTGCAGGAAATAGAGTAGCAGCAGATCTCCCGGTCTTGAATAGCAGCCAAGTTCCTAAAGAAATAGCACATGAGACAGAATACAGCAATTTAAGTGGTGTGGCTTCATTTCAGGCCAACAAGTTATTTCAGGATAAACTGTAAACAGAGTCCTACAACAAGAGCTCCCAGGAAATAATGAAGCTCCAACAACTCTTAGCCAACAGATGGCAGTAATTCTAGCAACAACATGAGACCCCCAAGCCACACAACCTTTTCATTTCATCCAGACTGATGGTTAACTCATCTCATTCTCACACATTTCAAAGAAAACACAAAAGAAATCTCAATCTGACACTGGCATAAAAAGTGGTGACAAAAGAGTGAAAAAAGCACACGATTATTTTACTCGAGAAAGAACTGAAACGGATTTGTACAAATAGAGCATTCCTTTATAATGAAGATAAAAATAAATAAACCGAGATGACCAGAGCCAGTAATGCAATTTCCTAATTATTATAATTATATTAAGTTTTCTATTATGGCAATGCAATCTTATTATTAGTGTCATATGGTTTGGCAGAATGCCATCAGAGACTGTAAAAGACAGAGCCAGCCCAATCGTACATATATGAATGCGAGCAATCGTAGCACTAAATGCAGCAGCTTCAGCAATGGAGGTCCTACCTTCCTTCCACCTCAAGAACATGCATGTGAATGGATCAGTTATTGAAACAATTTTGGCAAACATTTATGCAAACTGGCTAGAGAGAGAGAATAGTATAAAAAGCTATACTGGTTAAAGGATTAGTTCACCCAAAAATGAAAATTAGCTCACAAATTACTCACCCTCAAGTCATCCTAGGTGTAGCCAACAGTTCTACACGGAAGCAGCTCCGGGCGGATGACGTATGAGTTCAGCGTTGCGCATGCGCCGGTGAGTCTTGTGAAAACCAACATTTGTTAACAGGAGCAAAGGAAGCAAAGTTTCCTTACTTTAGCAAAGGAAAACCAGTCTCCTCTTGGCTTATATCGAAATCCTCCAACATTCTTCTTTACAGATCCTCGTTTTGTACTTCTAATAAGTGATCGTTGTTTTGTTTTGATCTCTCCCCTGCGCTTCCGCGTTCGTCACTTCTGAGCGGCACATGCGCAACGCCGACCTCATACGTCATCAGCCCGGAGCTGCTTCCGTTTACAACCGCTGGCGTAAGCTACATTAAAGTGATAATTACGTTTTGAATATGGATATTTTTCTTAGAAAAACGCATCAATTCGCTACAGGAGGCCTTTGTACACCCCCCGGAGCCGTGTGAGACACTTTTTTTTTTATGGATGGGTGCTTTTTATTTAACTTCTTTTGGACTGATGCATGCAACACCCGCTGAGTGGCATTAAACCGCTTGAAAGATCAAAGACCATTTTTAATATAACTCCGACTGGATTCGTCTGAAAGAAGAAAGTCATATACATCTAGGATGACTTGAGGGTGAGTACAAGTGAGTCTTCTCTTGTACATTCCTGCTCATCTTAATATTTATTAAGTCTACAGTATACTGTCCTGCGCATTTTATTTTATTCTTATTTTTTCCATACCTATATTTACATATAATTTTCTTGTGTTTGTATTCTTTAATAATTGCACTGTCCATGGAGCGGACCTGACTTACATTTCACTGCTGGTCATATATTCTCTATATAACCATGTATGTGACAAATAAAAATCTTGAATCTTGAAATCTTGAATCTTGAATTTGTGGACTAATTTTCATTTTTGGGTGAACTAACCCTTTAACTATTTATTTCCCCACCCATGTGACCAAATTATTACACGTTTTCTTTCAACATTTTAATATAAATAATGTCCATAAATCTATTTAAGTAAGCATGGTCCATTTTTGTTCCATGTTGACTTTAAAGTGTCCCTATTATGGATTTTTGAAAATTACCTTTCATGCGGCATGTAACACAGCTCTAAGTGAATGAAAATATCCTGTAAAGTTTTCAATCTGAAAGTACACCGTGTATAAAGTTATTGTCTCTCAAAAGAAAGAGTCGACTCTGAATCATTTAAACGAGTCGTTTTAAAACGAATCCCAAGCCATTTCATGTTGACGTAAACATGAAACATTAGCATATTGCCCACCCACTTTTTGCGCACGCAGACCTGGGAAAACTTGAACCCCCCTCCCTCAAACACAGTAGCAGATTCCTGTGGATAGCATCGTGTCGAGAAGACGCTGTGCTCTGCACTATGAGGGTAATCTCAGCCTCAGGCGTCACGCCCACGGACCGTTGGCTAAACGTCTGATGCATATGGCACACAAAAGTGGAAACACTTCAGGAGTTTCGAAGTCGTCGTCGGATTGGTTGAATTATACAGGTTTTTCCGGGAGACGTGTGTGTCGCGTTCTTTAAAGTTCCGCCTGGAAACAAAGATGCCGTGCCGCCAAACCCCCTCACGAAAGAAGAAAGCCGTCATGTTTACAACTGTGACGACGAGCGCTTATCAGGATCAACTAAACACTGGATTTTCAAATGTATGTGAAAAAATTTAAGTTCGTGGCATAGAATCTTTAAAATACGTCCTAGAGTTTTACACACCGGTCTGTTATTGTGGCGACATTTCCACGCCCCGAAACGTGACGATGAACAAAACGAACTGTGATTGGTTGTTTGACATGTCGGTCAAACGGCCTCATGGGTGGGCCTTGGCCAATGAAAGCTGCCATGGATTCCAGACCTTCAGCCGTCAGTCTGAAGATCTGGCTACGCGAGACTACTATGAGGGTAAATCAATTTTTACCCTCGGATTTGAAAATGCAAATTCATTCTTTGCCACTAGGGTGCCGCTTTTGGAGCGGTAAAAATAGCTGTTTCCCCGGTAACGCTGTACACAAAGCAGCACTGTGCTCACAAATGCTACTTTATCAGGCATTACAGGCATGATGAAATGGAAATTAAATTGACCAATCGGATCAATCACCACAGATTAGCATCATGCAAAGGAGGGGTTTGGAAAAATTAATCGTTGAGCGAATCGTTTGGGAGTTGTTGAGCAAATAAGGTAAAAATAAATGCATATTATAAGACAATGAAAGTGTTTTTTTGACCTTGCATTCATGTCAACCTGTTTTTGGGGACTCCCAAAACCAAAATATGAACCTTTCATAACCCATAATAGGGACACTTTAATTCAAACAGCAGCGGAAAATCATTTTATGCCTGTGTGGTGTAGAGTTTCTTACATTTTTTCAATTAGCTGTTTCTCATCCAACGCATTAGGTAGATCTCTCTTATTCCCGAGCACCAACACCTGAAACACAAAAACATTCATAAGAACTGATGCAATGAAGATGTTTAAGCAATGATGTGCTGTAAAAACAAGGACAAGTGGCTTACAGGGATTCCTTGTAACTGTGGCTTGTCTAAAAGATTGTGCAGCTCGTTTCTGGAAGCTTCAACCTTCTCCTGGTCTGCTGCGTCCACCATGTACCTTTGAGAGAAAATGAAAAAGAAATGAAAGAATGCACATTTTATTACTTTATAATTAAGAATACAGTCCTCTTTCCCTCACAGAAGATGGATGCATTAATACTTACACTATTGCATTCACCCCACGACAGTATCGCTCCCACATGCTCCTGAACCTCGGCTGACCTCCTATATCCCAGATCTGCACAATAATCAGACCCATGTTAGTTTAAGTATTTATTATTTACAAAAAATCTTGCACCTTATATTTCTCCTGAATCCTAAGAAGCCAAGATTAATAGTTAGGACCAAACCTTGATGGTGACGTTGCCTTTTGTGACCTTCCTCATGTTGAACCCGACAGTTGGAATCATGTCTTCGCTGAACTGGCCAGACTGAGGGAAAAAAAAGAAGAGATGGAACTGCTTTCATTATTTCACCTTAAACAGTTTTGTTTTTTGGTGGTTGTGACGCCCAATTTATTTTCCTGTTGCTGTAAGCGTAGGCCTGCAGTCACTGGTATTTAAGGGCCTCCCATCAGAAACATTTTTTTGATCTATGATTCATAGTGAAAGTTTAAACAAAAATCAAGCCAGGAAATTTCTGCGTGGTATATTGCCATCTACTGTACTAACCAACCAAAATTCTCAAATTCAGGTCACTGCCACTGTCAACTCTTCTGCCAAGTAAAGGTTTTGTGCCTGCATCGCACAGAAAAATGTGCAATCGACACCATCATAGCACCAAACGTTAACTATTTGAGAGCTTTTTTTTTTTTTTTTGAGTAAATTTATGTGTAATTTTGCGGTTGCAAAAGAAGTTCATGCATTCCTCATGTTTATTCAAACAACAAAAATAAATCTGTCATCCCATAAAGCAATTCATCTTTAGTACTATAAGTCATGTCATTAATAACCACTAATGAGCCAGGACTACTTGAATTGCACATCTAAACCACAAGACCACCTTTCCTGTATTGAATCAGTTTTGATGTGGTCTGCCTTTAATGGGGAAAATTCCCTCCCCATAAACACTTTCCCTTATTTGTCATGCTGTTGCCAGTAAAACTTTTTAAACATTAGGACCACCTCCCAGTATTCTGACATACTCATTCAGTTCTTGACTGCATAGTCATATCTGCAGATGTAATTCCCTCCATTGGCTAATAATAGCAATTATCTGCGTCAGCCTGATAATAACAAAATATGCCAATATTGAATTTTTAGTAAAGGTAGCTATATCATGATGCTTACTATATCATGCTATAAAACTACTCCTAGTTAGATATAAGATTTTTCTCACAACTCCCACAAGTAGTATATTCCATTTATTTATTTTTTTGTTAAGTGTACAGTATGTATCATACTAAAGCAATAAAAGACAATGGAAATAACTGCACTTGACAAACATTCTTCATTTTTAGAACAGGAATTTTTTCACCCAATTAAGCAAGCTAAAACACTGAATCTCGGTTCTACGTGAATTCTAATTACTTAACAGCATGTTTACTAAGTGGAAAATAACTGAGAATATGCATGTTGCCCTGCAGTACACCGAACAAAAAATAGCTAAGGATTGCGGTGTCAACATCTCTGGCTGCATGGCTCTTGCAGCTAATAGTGAACAAAGGATACTGAGTCAGCACTCTATCTCAGGCTGTCTGGCAACAGGGAGAAAGATAACTAGCTCCTTCATACTATCAGCCATCATTGCTCAGAGAGATCCAGACAGAGCTGGGTAAGTCAAAGATGCTTCAACAAGATATTCTGACAGAGTTTGTTTGAGCACCAGGTGCAAATAGCGCAGGGCAGAAGCTCCCGCATCTCTGTGCCCTGATGAAAACATAATTGCACTTGTTGCTCCATTTGAACAATTAATGAGATATCAGTTCACACATGGCCACCTCAGAAGATGCAATTTCCACCTGAGGTGCTGAAATGATTAAACAGCAAGAGTCTATATAGAGGTGGTGGAGTGAAGACAGCAAAAACTGTTCACCTGGAGGCTGTGAGGCAGAAATTCATTACATGATGCAACAAACAAATTCAGCTGCTGTATGTCAGGTCAGAAAACACAAAATAAACAAATAAATATATCTTTTTAAAATCTGTACTGTTTTTCCGTACCTTACTGCCTTACATATCTATAAAAATATTAAATAATAATAACAATTATGTGTTTCTTTCTATATAATCAGAAATTCATATTTACTAAATAAAAAAGAAACATGTTTAAACCACCTTCTGTGATTCGGAGTTGAGGTGGTCTGCCTTGATGAAGGAAATTCCCTCTTGCCTGCTTTTTCACATCTAGTAATATGTGACCCTGGACCACAAAACCGGTCATAAGTAGCACAAGTATATTTGTAGCAATAGCCAACAATACATTGTATGGGTCAAAATGATCGATTTTTCTTTTATGCCAAAAATCATTAGAATATTAAGTAAAGATCATGTACCATGAAGATATTTTGTAAATTTCCTACCATAAATAATTTTTTAATATGCATTGCTAAGAACTTAATTTGGACAACTTTAAAGGTGATTTTCTCAATATTTTGATATTTTTGCACCCTCAGTTTCCAGATTTTCAAATAGTTGTATCTCGGCCAAATATTGTCCTATCCTAACAAACCATACATCAATGGAAAGCTTATTTATTCAGTAAGGGTCATAAAATCAATCAAAAAATTGACCCTTATGACTGGTTTGGTGGTCCAGGGTCCTGATTAAATATGTCAACTTTTAATCAGAAAATGCAGCTTAATATTTTATTAAGTCCTATATTCTGAATCTGAAATGTATTCTTTTACTGCATGAACTTTGCATTTGTTGCATTGACCCTGTTCAGTTGAACCAAACACAAATCCAAGAGAAATATTCCCAACCAATGAATATTCAAATTACATGATGCAAAATGTAAAAAAGTGGGCTAATGTGACCAATTCATGAAGTTTAGGTGATGAATCTGACTTTCCTAATCACATGATATGTACACCACTGCTTATGAAGGGGCTCCAGAATTTAAGACTTCCCTTTAAGCATACTCATGATTCATAAGCATGCCAGGCACGCAGAATATCTTGAGCTTCAAAGAACTCTCCGTCAAAAGGTCAATCAGACCTATTCGGGAGAGGAACATTCTGAAAAAATTTTCAAGAAAATCCACACGTGCTCTCCAACAGTTTGAAAGAAGTCATTACAGAAGACAGAACTACAAATACATGCATCAAACAAGGCAAATGCTCACACTGAACACCTAAGCCTTTTGAGCAATACAAATGAAATCTGAAAAGCTTTCTCTGTTTACCACATTAAGAGACACATTTTAACCTTACAGTATCTAGCCTTCTACCAAGGCAGATAAAGAAGAAATGTAACTGAACTACTGTGACCAGCACATTATCTTATTGTGTACTCATGCACCAAATCACATGATGAGGATGTCACATGACCAGGAAGAACCGCATTCAAATGCGTCTGAGTCTTGTGACTAATTGCAGAAACTCCCACATTGTCTAAACTCACACAAACACACACACACACACAAATACATACAGTGCTACAACATTTTAATGGTGACTGTACACTGAATATATACATTACTTTCACATTGCTAAAAATATTTGATTTCAAATAAATTCTGTTCTTTTGAACTTTATATTCATTAAAGAATCCTGAAAAAACTATCATAGTTTCCACAAACAAAATTAAGCAGCACAACTGTTTTTAACACTGATTCAAAGAAATGTGTAATAATAGAGTAAAACTGGATCATCCAATGAACACTATGCAGAATGCTATCATTAAGACATAAAAATAAGGTTGAATGACCCTCACACCACACCATGCACTAAAAACACAATTAGACCGGCTCCCAAACATAAAGTGCCTTTAAATGAACCAAAAAGACAGTAATTCTGCAGCTATACTTTAAAGATAAGAACTGATGCTATGTCCACATTAAGGGGAAAGTGTTAAAGATACATCAGAGTAACTCAGAAAATCTGTTTCTTCACCATTTAAGAATGTTTTTGATCATTGCACAATACTATTATAATTACACTAAACCTTTAACTACCTGACCAGTTGAACCATATTTTCTATGTACAATAATTACTTTTGTGCACTGCTCTGTCTTTAGATTGGATTAGGGTTAGGGTTAGAAATGATCTTGCAGAACAAGTCTTACATGCTTGAGAGTACAAGGTTATATACTATTTTTTTGCCCTCAAATGTGGTCCAGCCAGACTCAGGGCACTTGTTGCACCAACAACGCAACTCAATGCAATGCAGAGAAATAGTATCTATTATTAGAAACTTATTAGTGACAAATAGGCTTATATAGAGCAAGTATCAAGCAGCAAATCACTGTCTTGCCTGTATATGTGCAAAGACTCTAATAAGTGACTCACTTTTGATCGATGATACCTGCATTGATGAATACTGATGTTGTGGAGAAGATAAAAAGCAAGATGACTCATGTGCTTCCTAGATCACACATCCAGTTTCCCAACAGCAAAAACAAGCTCATCAAAGGAACAACAACAACAGGATATTTGAGCATGAAATCTGCTTATTATGATTTATTAACTGAAATATTAAACAGCCTTGGTTAATCTCATTCTTCTTTAAAGGTGCACTCAGTACATTTTTGTTCATGTTTATCTGGCTCTTATTTGTTCCCATATATATGTAACTTCCATATAATAGAAATTTATAATGCAATTTCAGTGTTTTTTTTCCGCATTGTTGGTAGTTTGTGTTTTATGCTGCTATGACTGCTACCACGTACTGTCACTAAAAAGGTATGGCTGTTTGCAGGACAGCAGTATGCATGGTGCATCTATGATGGTTGTGTTATTTTTAATTGTTATTATTAATAATAACAACTGTATAAATTGCATGGTTGATCATGTGAAGCCAACATGGTGGTGATGGGGTGACCTAATCTAAGTAAAATAAACCTGCTTTTTCAAAAAAAAAAAAAAAACTGATACATTTGGTGTCCTCACATCATCATATTTCTCAAAAGTGACGTTGCCTTAGCATTTTTAATTAGAAAAATTGTGAAAGTGAAAGCTGAGAATTCACTGGGTTGTAAATTCACATGCATGGGATTGGAGTTTGTCACTAATCATTCCTGCATGAATTATTCTTTACTTCTAAGCTCTTTCATGACCAAAAACACTCTTTAAGCATACATAACATCCATACACCTAACCAATACATCCAGTAAGTTTTAGTTGCCACTATCAGCTGGATTTTAATTTCTCTCTAGAACTCAGATCAAGATAACAAAAGATTAAACTGAGTTAGCATTTTTACAAGTAGGTTTTGACGTCAGTGATATGTGGAGCTCATTTTACAATATGTATTTAGTAAACTGTCAACTGAGGTCAAAATAAACTACCCACTATGCAATCAAATTATTGATGGTCATCTGGGAGCTAATGTTAGCCGGTTAGCTTTTCCAAAAACGTAGAATAACGTCCACTAAGTAAGTCTAGCCAACTAATATACTGTGAATTCAAGTTAACCTAGCTCCATTATCTATTATCTGTAAGCAAGCGTGTTAAGTGCCTGGTGTACTGGACTGACATTCAGTCTCTTGGATTTGTTGAACTAGCTCATGCTAACCGCAAACACTCACCGCGATTACGTTAACAAACGTCGTTTTCCCCGAATACTGCAGCCCGACGAGTGTTAACTCCATTTCTTCCTTCCAGAAGAGAGACTTAAACCAGTCCAGGAGGCGGTTAAAAAGTGTCAACATTTTGATGCTGGATTAAACAGGTCTGTGTTGGTTTTGGTTGTTTGCAATGTTTTTCACCACTAGAATCGTAACGTAGTGTTTGGAGGACCTGACCGCCGTCATATGACTGTGAAACGTTTGCGAACTCAAAGTGTCATGCGAGTTGAAGCTGCGCCACTCTTACGCAGGCCTGCAGTACCGATGGAAAGTCATTTCAGCGATTCGGTTCTTTCGAACCGTAGAAAGCCAGTCCAGTGTGTCTTCAATGTCATAAAGTCATTTCTGTCCCCATTACAGCGTAAAAACCATATGTAGCCACATACTACTGCTGTTGACGGGTTTATATCAAGTTATGGTAAAGTTTTACATTTAATTAACATTAACAATTATAGCCTATTATAGAGTAGGCTATTTAGTATCTTTAACGTTAGTTGATAAAAAGCCTACAACTGTTCATTGTTAGTTCATGTTACTTAGATCCATTAAATAATATTAACAGACACTTTTTAATAATAATAGGCTAATAGGCTGCTAAAAATAAAAAAAATTAAAAGCTAAATGATAAATATGTTTCATTGTTAGTTTATGTTAAAGAATATAGTTCATTAATGTTAACAAATGGAAACTTATTGCAAAGTGTTATTAGTTTTTATTAATTGTGATGTTTATTTATTTGTCCCAGTCCCAGTTGTTGTTCCCATTATTGCCTACAGCTTATAAAACTTGAAAGTTATGTAGATCCTAAAATATATTTAGCATGTACAATGAACAATAATAAAATACATTTACATTTCTTGGCAAAAGTCATTGTAATTCAGTGCTACAACTCTATATGTTGGCCAATGACCATAATACAATTTATTAATTGAAAATAAAATGCATACACAAAATTGCTGAAACGCTTGTTTTTATGATATTCACAAAAAAACAACAACAAAAAAAACATGTCTATTAGCATATCCATTGATGTAATACCATATTTTAATATTTAAAATATTTCACACTTTCAAATGCATGGTCCAAACCTAACTTGCAACAATAAGACAAATAGAGTTTTGTTTAGCAAAAGTATTCACAAATATTTTATATGTACAGAATCTGTAAACTATAGAAAGTGGACTATAGAACGTATAATTGACTATGAAAAATAAATGTGCTTAACAGATGTGAAATAACTATAAAATTAAAGCAGAAATGGCACATACAAGCAAACAGGACAAACCACCCTATCTAGTTCTCATGTGACAAAAGAAAAAATCAGACGAACATCATAAAAAAAGACAAATATGAAGCATTAAATACTAAAAAGGCTTGCTGTTGTGTCTGTTAATCTTTGGTCCAATACTTATGAGGTATTTCTTCTATATTACTATTTCCCCAGGTAAATCTCTTGTGAAACCTTACATTTGTAATGTTTAATTACACACGTTGCTTAATTGCATAATGCAAACTGTTCTCTGCTCTTGTAGAAACTTTGAATCTTTTAACAGTTTTTACACTTACAAAAACTGAAACTGAGATGATGACACCTTTGTGCAGTGTTCTTCACAATACAGAGAACCTTTAAGGAAATCTGTGGACATCATGCTTGCAAGGGACTTCCGAGAGCTCTGTCTTGGAGTCCTTTTCCTCACCCTCTTCCTCCTTGGATAATTTGCAACTGCATGTATCTGAGGGCAATACCATCCTATGTGTGCACGACGGTTTGCTTACTGTGGAAAGACACAATTATATCAGACATGGGAATTTTATTTACCAAAAAAAAAAACATTTGCAAAAGGTTTACTAGTGTTAGACTTATATATAGATAACTAGAAATTGGACAGATATGAAAATGTTACTTACTTTTTGTGCGCATCTTGTATCTGAAAATTTTAAAAGCAGTATACATGATAAAAACCAGGCAGGTCAACACAGTGACTGCTAAACAGGCCAGCATGAAAGGATGAGTAGTCTGACTCCCATTGTTTTGTGCCCCTTGGTCTCCTGGGTGAACTGTTGTGAATTCTGCTGTGGAAAAATGAGAAAAGCATTTGCAGCATTTCTTAAACACATAGAAAATCTAAAAGAAATTTAGAGGTAAATTTCACACAGAGCATGAATATACACTAATTTAAGATGCCTCCTCAAATATTCTTCAATAAATTTAAAGGTTATATACTGAGTATACATATTCCATATATATATATATATATATATATATATATATATGGTTCTCACTGCCATGGCAATGGAAATCCAGGGATTATTAGAGTATTTTTTAAATTGAGCTTTCAAATTTCGAAATAGACACATTTATGTTCAAAATATTGGGGTCGGAAAGATTTTTTATTTTATTTTTTTAAGAAATTAATACTTTTATTCAGAAGGAATCCCTTAAATTGATCAAAAGTGACCATAAAACATTATACAGATAGTATAATAAACATGATAGCTCAAATAAATGCTGTTAGGGTATATATAAATTATAGGCTTAATTTTTAATTACAAATATGGGATATGAATGGAAATCCATGGTCAACAGGCATATGAGCCCCATGACAGTATGTGTTGAACATGTCAGCAGTAAAAAGTACAAACCAGAAGGGCCACATCTTGCATTGTGGGTCTGGTTTCCAGGGAAGATTTCACCACCAGCACATCTAATTTCAGAAAATCGGTTATCATCTGATAAACAATCTCAAGGCATTCTCTTTTTCAGAACTCCAATGAAATGTAGCAAACACAAAGCTTTACTTTGTAATGGATTTACACGTGCTGTCCTCAACATCATTGTAAGTGTTTTCTGGACATGACTCACAAAAGTATGTATAATCAAAGGCACCTGCCAAAACAAAACAAAAAAGCAGCTGAAGGATTTCAAGTAGTATTTGTACCACGCTAATGTCTCTCAGCCCTCATGCCCTCTACACTCTTTTACCATAAAAAGTCCCCATGGAAAGACCCACAGATATGATGAGCTCATAAATAACAATCATAATGGACACGTGTCATTTCATTTAATAATAATAATAATAATAATAATAACAAAAACACTTTACCAGTTCTCCTCAGCTGATGTCCAGGTTTGCATTTTTCCCTGGGGTCACAATTTGTACATTTATCATCAGAACATACGTGATTATCATTGCAGAAACATTTGTCCATAGCCGAAATAGCTGTTAAACAATTCTCACACACACTGTCACTTTTGTTCTCTGAGCATGTTACTTTGGGATACTGATCTGTAAAATACAACAATGAATGACATTCAAATCAAGTTAGGAGATTTTCACATCTTACTTCAGTGTAACAAACATTGACTTTCTCCAGAGGGTTCCACCAATGATATCAATTATCTGCTATAACAGTGTTTAAATGAAACTTTAGTATTAATGTGTGCTAATAAAGCTGTAACTCGACTTATAGGTAAAGAATATGTACAGCACTAAAGTTTAGCATTCTACATGCATTAATCACAAACAGTCTTGAGAATATTATAATGATCTTACCTGAAGGACAAGCTGTACAACATTTCTCTCCATATTCATACTCAGTGGTCCAGTCACAGTCTATATAAGCCAGACTCAAAATCCAGCCGCCACAAACACAGAGCAGCATAAACCAGAGCTTAGCTGTGTCCATTGTATCACAGTGGTAGATTGAGCATTGCTATCTTTTCTCATTTGCCTTTTATGACTGCCGTGACATCATCCTGTGACGTTTCCTCACACCCACATGAAGAGGCGTGCAGGGCCAAAACCAATGTGCCCAGGACTGAGAGTGAAAACACGCAAAGACCTGCAACCAGACTGCGCTGAACTTAATCATAATCTCACTGGACATGTTCTAAGAAATTTCTTGGAGAAGTATGTGTTTTGTGTCATTTTTTTGGGAAAGAGGGAAGTAAAATGTGAAACGTTATGCAATTTATGGGGAAGGAGGAAATATATGCCACTTGAATCTTTTCATCTTTTCCATTTATGGACAAAAATGTCTTTGATGTTGTTGGCTGAAATGGAAACTATGGCTGGATGTGAATATCCAGGAAATATTTATGAAAAAGTCATCCACTCTTTCACAGATCATAAGATTGTGGGTCATGGTTAATCCAGAAATGAAAATTCTGTCAACATTTACTCACCCTGGTGTTATTTCCAAACTTTCATTTTCTTTCTTTTGTGAAAGAGAAAAGAACATGTTTTGAAGTAACTTGTTTTTGTTTTACAATTTTCATTGTACACACTTATATAGGCTCTTTATGGGCATCTGCGGTTCCATATAGAGCCTTTAACATCCATGGAAACTTTCCATTGCACAAAGGTTCTTTATAATGTAGATGTTCTACATTCTTTTAAGGTCTGTTCACTGAAAGGTTCTTTTGGAACCTTTTTATATGGACAAGAAAATCCTGACATATTTTCCAGAATATCTTCTCTTGTGTTCCACAGAAGAAAAACAGTCATACACATTCTTAATTTGTATCACCAAGCGTACCAGTAACCATGTGTCATCTTATCACATGTGGCCCCAATAGGGAACAGGTATGTACCAGTCTGGTGAAAGGACAACTTCTCCTCTCCTAACTTCTCCTTCTCCTAACTTCTCCAGCTAAAACTCACTACATTTTAAGCAGTAATTGGCAGATGAAATGACTTCAGTGGTGTCTCTACATTAGGGGTCAGTTGGACCAGGACCCATAAGTTTGTGTGCCTCTGTAATGGCTGTGGCAACTGATTGTAAATTCTTAAGTATACACGCAAATAACAATTTGTTAGAGGACTTTTGGCAGAGACAGCGACAGAGATCAGCAGAAGTGATGGAGAAAGAGAAGAAGAGTAGAATCTATACACAACATGAGCTGGAATCAAACTCTCCAGCATCGCAACACCACACACACCAACCACTGGTGCACATAGACCAACCACTAGCCCACTGCTTCATCAGCAATACTGCCTTTTCAAAGAATCTAGGAAACCTAAGCAAACCACCATCTTCACCAGTTTTGACAGGCATGTCACAGAAGTATTCAAATACTAGCTGATATACAACTTCTCCACCACCTACATACTCTGCTACGGGTGATAAAAACATTGCCGTCACCAGTGTTATCGAGGTAATCTAGTGTAAAAGGAAGGAACACAGCATCAGAGAGGATCTCTAAAACCTCAGTTGACAACATCTGTACCAGTCTGAGAAAATTTTATAGTCGGAAAGAGTTTTTTTGCTTGCAATTTATAAAAGCGAATGTGAAATAGCATTCACAACCCATTTTACCTCAGTAATGGGACATATTTCTATGCGAAATAAGATATTGGATTCAGTTTGATCATGAAAAATCGGATTTCCACCAGTCCACCTGTTCCTCTGATGTTACAAACGCCACACAGGATATTAGATTACAGGCTGTTACCAGTGACCAAATATCTACAGACCACATGTTCAGAGCCCCCCCCCCCCAAACAACAAAATGCATTAAAATTT
>NW_015652130.1:351738-366824 GCF_001515625.1 Sinocyclocheilus rhinocerous
CCCCATGTTCAGAGCCCCCCCCCCCCCAACAACAACATGTATTAAAATTTGGTAAAAATGTTTGGTAAAAACTTGAAAGAGTTAAAAACAACACTGTCAATACAAAATACAGGGGGGGAAATACTAATGCATGGCCTTTATGTAACTATCATTACTGATTTGCTCCACTGCCATTTTCTCTGTTACATCACTGGAATTATATTAGGTATATTCTTTTCTTTTGCTTGACCTGTACTTAAAAGAATAGTAATAATTAAATTTATTTTAATGAAGACTATTGCTATGAACATCTTTGCTTACTAAAAGTTGATAAATGCTTAAAAATCTTTCAGTTCTTGTTTTGTGTATGAGAGAGAATAGGCTGAATCGTGCTTAGATTTGCATGTCAGCTTTGACCTTTCGTTCAAAGATAAACACGCACCCACAAATATCAACTTCTCATATCTCGTCACTATACTGACAGTACTAAATCCATCCATCATTTACAAAGTCATGAACATTGTTATAGTCTGCATATGCATCTGAACTTTCGTGATTTTAATTGTTTTAATAAGATTTCACTGGAAAAAGCCTGAGATTATAAGGTCTTGCAAGTGGAGAGGATTGGACAAGATAAGGAAAATGTGCACTGTTGTCAAGTCAAGTCACCTTTACTGTATTTATATAGCACTTTATACAATACAGATTGTGTCAAAGCAGTTTTACAGTGTTAAACAGGAAAATAGTGTGTTGATAATGCATGAGAACAAAGTTGATTTTTCAGTTAAAGTCAGTTCATCATTGATTCAGTGATGTCAACGTCCAGCTCAGTTTAGTCCTCTTCAATTAGTGTCTGTGCAATCAAGTGTCCTCAACTAAACAAGCCAAAGGCGACAGTGGCAAGGACCCAAAGCTACACCGGTGACAGAAATTGAGAAAAAAACCTTGGGAGAAAGCACACTCAGTCAGGGGGCCAGTTCTCCTCTGGACAGACGAATCCAGCATGGTGTGGTTTAATTCCAGGCTGCAACACAAGTCAGAGGACTCATCTGATTCTTATAGCCTTTGCTGAGTAATTGTGCCGTTGTGCTGACAAGGTCTTCGCAGGGGATATGTCTCTAGGACTCATCTAGTTGACATTGTCTCCGCTGACATTCAGGGCTGTAGAGGTCATCTCTAGCTGCTGATCCTCCATCTGGTCTGGATACAAACTGGATCTGGGTGGCTGCGGAGACCTCGGAATAAGAATGAAACCAACTAATATTAGCATAGATGCCATTCTTCTTAACAAGTGCTCCGGGTGTTATGGGAAGTGTTCCCGGTTCCAGTTGACCTACTGCAGCCTAACAATTCTTTAACGGATTTAAATGATAGAAATCTTATGTGTATGCCAAGTTAAAGAGATGGGCATTTAATCTAGATTTAAACTGACAGAGTGTGTTGGCCTCCTGAACAACGTTAGGAAGATTGTTCCAGAGTCTGGGCACTAAATAGGAAGAGGATCTACTGCCCGCAGTTGATTTTGTTGTGTATCTAGAGCTCTATGCGTGTGCGCTCCGCCCAATCGCTCCACCCGTATACCGTTCATGCGAATCGGAACAGCAGTCCACTCAAAAATTGAGCCGACAGGAAACATCGATGTAGTACAGTATTGTTTCTGTCTATCTATACTTTTCAAATTATCACATCGAAGTTAGAAATTCAAATATTGTGACAAAATTAATTTTGTAGGGTGCCACAAGTTTGTTAAAATTTCCAAAGGGTGCCGCGACTAAAAAAAGGTTGGGAAACACTGATCTAGAGAAGTGAAATAATGTCACTATTTGTATACGTTTTTAGTTAAATTCGATCTTGAATTAAATATTATAAATATATTACAAACATTAAAACATTAAATAGTTTTTCCGACATCTATTTTGAATGAGATCGCTTGGACCATTTTATAGGAGTCATATATCAAAGGAATATTTCACCCAAATATGAAAATTTGCTAAAAATGTACTCACCTTCAGGTCATCCGAGATGTAGATGAGTTTGTTCCTTCATCAGAACAGTTTTGGAGAAATTTAGCATCACGTCACTTGCTCACCAATGAAACCTCTGCAGTGAATGGGTGCCGTCATCATAATGAGTTCAAACAGCTAATAAAAACATCACAATAATACACAAGTAATCCACATGACTCAGTCCATCTATTAAAGTTCTGTGAAGTGAAAAGCTGTGCATTTTTAAAAAACAAATCCAACGACTCACTCGTATAATATAATATAATATAATAAAGTTAGAATCCTTTGAATATTGTGGGGGTTTTGTTACCTTTGAAAGACCTCTGGTCTTTCCTGACATTACTGAACTTACTGTTATAAAGCCAACCTCTACTGAATCTCTATTGAAGAGATTCAATATGCAAAAATACAAGACCGAAAGGTACCTCTGCAGCTCTTCATTTGAGCTGCGCATTGTGAAACTCATTTAAAAAAACAGATCTATGTTGCTTTGAAATCAGTGCAGGGTCTGCCATACTATGCCTCTGCCATGAGGCTGAGGTTTGATCTGAAAATATCACTAAAAGTGATAATTACGTGATATTGGCTTCTGAATTGAATGTCTATTTTGATTAAAGTTATTGAAAGAAAAAGAAAACTCAAAACAAAACGCAGATAATGATGTCATAAAGAAGTGGTCTGTGTGGTGAAACAGACATCTTGCAAGTGTCATGTGCACAAGTCTCTTGCGCAAAGGATACACCCAGCAGAGCTGTTGCCATTTCAGTGCAGCTGACTGAAGTGGTCTATGTGAAAGGTCACGCTCTGCCGGAGGTTAACGTCACATAAGCGTACCTCTAACTATGACACGTTCACACTCTGCTTTTTTTTCCTTTCTCGGTTGTGTGTAAGCTATTAAAATTGATGAGCCAACGTATGTCACATCCAGTGTGGTCCCACTGTGCATCACAGAGTTCATGTTACCATATATTGGCATACTCATGATGAATTATACACGCAGCTCAACCCTGAAAAATACAACTATTGCAAGCAGTTCAGTTGAAGCATGAAAGACGTACTGAATTAGTCATTTTTTTGTGTGTGTTGAGTCTGTTTGACGTACACAAAAAGCTGCAAGCTTTAGCATACAATAATATAAAATTATTAGTGCTGTCAAATGATTAATTGCGATTAATTGCATCCAAAATAAGTTTTTGTTTACATAATATGTATGTGTGCTGTGTATATTTATTATGTATATATAAATACACACACATGCATGTATATATTTCAGAAAAATATGTTATATTATATTTATTTATAATATAAATTATATGAATATAAATATAGACATGTAAATTCATGTAAATATCTTCAAAATATATGCATGCATATGTGTGTGTGTACGTATATATACATAATAAATATACACAGAACACACGCATATATTATGCAAACAAAAACTTTTATTTTGGATGCAATTAATCCCGATTAATCATTTGACAGCACTAAAAATTATTATATTAAAACATTTGTGATAACGTTTTATAAATACTTTATGCATTATACAGAAACATATAGCCATTCATAGAAAATTTATTTAAAATACTGATAAAAACAAAACATTAAATAAAATGTCTGTTTGTTATCTCACACTAAATCAGAAACATAAAAAAAAAACATTAATTCAAATTAAAATACAATAATTTGATAGAATACTTTTTTGAACTATAGAAAATCATATTGCAGGCTCTTTAATTTTGTTTTAAAATTCAAATGCATTCTGAAAAAATTTTTAACATGTTGCAAAACCTTTCCAAAAAGACAAAGTCCATTTCATAGAATGGGTCTGTAAGCTCGTTTGTAGAATCAAGGTTTAAATTTTACGGTGCACATCAATAAAGATTCTCTAAATGCATAATTTCAGCTAATTTTCAACTGTAGTCAAACGAATGCATCAACCTACTCTTTGTTACAAGAAGTCAACTAAAAAACGTGAGGGGAACTCTGATCTTCGTGGCAGTGAGGCTCTTTGACAAGAAGACAAAGGATGTGGTTCCTTCTCTTCAACAACAGATGAAGTAAGGAAATGAACACGTTCCAAGATTACAGACCACTAATGCAACAAGATTGCATCAAAAATGTTATGTTGGTCATGCAAGCATGGCAGAACACCAGTTATCTGGGCAGAAAATTGATTTTAGATAAAACAAAAAAACTAAAATAAAAACGTAGCCAAGACCAGGAAGTACTGTGATTTTTGTCTGCACATCTTGTTCTTGACATATGCAGCCATGTGGCCCTGCAGAGGGTGCTGCTACATCAAATAGAAGAGAGGAAATGAAAATATATCAGAATCATTTAGCTACTATGAATAACCTTCTATGAAATTTATGTGGAAGATTACTTTCTATAAGCTACAGTATTTCACATGCTTTCCACCCTCTTTTTTTTCTGAAATTCGTGCATTGAGCTGGTCTGTCAGGGATTTTTGTGGTTAACAAACATGACTTCTCATTTCAGATCCTCTACAGAAAAGTTTCACCTGCTCAGGGGTGGTCACACTCTGACGCAAAATGAGACGTCATCACTTTCTAAAGTGTATGAGAAGTGGATGAAACAAATAGAAAACACATGTAGAAATGATCTCCACATCACATATGTGACCCTGGACCACAAAACCAGTCATAAGGGTCCATTTTTTGAAACTGAGCTTTATACATCACATGAAAGCTGAATAAATAAGCTTTCCATTGATGTATGGTTTGTTAGGATAGGACAATATGTGGCTGAGATACAACTATTTGAATATCTGGAATCTGAGGGTGCAAAAGAATCAATAAATCAAAATATTGAGAAAATCGCCTTTAAAGTTGTCCAAATGAAGTCCTTAGCCATGCATATTACTAATCAAAAACTACGTTTTGATATATGTATGGTAGGAAATGTACAAAATATCTTCATGGAACATGATCTTTACTTAATATCCTAATGATTTTTGGCATAATCGATCATTTTGACCCATATAATGTATTGTTGGCTATTGCTACAAATATACCTGTGCTACTTGTGGTCCAAGGTCACATATTGTATGATAAAAATAAAATAAATATCATAAAAACCTATCTTCGGTACATCTCATTGGTATATTTGTCCAAAAAAATTGTCTTGTAGTAGTTGGTAAAGGCTCAGTCCACAAAAGTCTCATCTAAGCAGTCAAACTCTAGATTTTCTTTAGCACAAAACCAAGTAAACAGATGCAAGGTTTAAATTAAACTGCTAACAGCCTTGTGGCTTCATAAGAGGAAGGTGCACAACGGCATTTAGCTTCAAGGGCTGGAACGCGAGTACTTGTGCGTGGATGGAAATTTTGAAGAAGTTCAACCGAAAACTGACGCCTCCCCAGAACCTCAGTGTGTTTTGCATTTCTAGAGACAGGCCGGGGACATTGTCGACTATCGGAAGAAACATAAATGTAGGAGGGGACAATACCAGCTCTGACGTTGCTAAGCGCACTTGAAATACAAAGATCCACATGATGAAAATGCATGATTTAAATGTTAGTTTTGAGTTTTGAGACCAGAGCGTTGACACCAGAGTCAATGCAATAAGAAGAAAAAATTTACAAATATCATTAAAAATAAAAGGAAAAATATTACAAAATAATATTACACATAACAACAATAAAATAACCTGATATTTATACTAGAGAATATGAACAATATTTTAGATTTAGTCCTTTATTTAAAGCTGTAAATTAGACACCATATAATCAGACACATTGCACAGAATGACAACAGACACCAAATAAAATATTACAAATATTACTGCCTACAAAAATGTCACTGGTTTATGCAACCCATTTATTTCCATGTCACAGAAACAACATTAAATCTTTATAATTAGGCTACACACACAAAAACAAAACAAAAAGGAAAGATTCTCAGACATTGTCCTTAGCCCACCTAAATATGGGAAACTCAGATAATTTGTCATATTTGTCTCAGGAATGCATGAGTCACTACAAGGCATGTCTGTGGTAAACAACTGTGGCGACATGGAAATGACATGGGAATAAGGTTACAGATCTTACCATCGATCTACCTACAGCTGTTCAGGCTGATGTGAAGATTTTATTTCAAATTCACTAATCAGCAGAATTCAAAGTAGATCTGTCTCCAAGTAATGAATTGAAATCAATTCAAGGCTTATATTAAATTAGCCATCTGAATTCAAATGGATGAGCATTTACACTACAAAAGCAATGACTTTGAACACCTTCACATGTGGATGAATCTCAATTTGTTTTGGACCCCGAATGTTTCAAACCGGTTGCCGAAACGGGTATAAACGGGGTCTTAAACAACCCCTAATGTAAGTTACTTTTGACTAGTTACAATCATTCTTACAACAGCCACTGAAACACAATAAAAATATTAATAATATTAATTATGTAAACCGTTTCTTCTACAATGTAAGACAATTATAATTAAGCACTGATTATTATTGTTTTTTAAAGGTATAGTTCACCCATTAATCACCCTCAAGTTGTTCCAAACCTGTATGAGTTTCTATCTCCTGTTGAACACAAAAGAAGATATTTTGAAGAATGTTGGTAACCAAACAGTCGACGGCAGCCATTGGCTTCCATAGTATGGAAAAAAAATACTGTCAGTCATTGGCATGTTTGTTTACCAACATTCTTCAAAATATCTTCTTTTGTGTTCAACAGAAGAAAGAAACTCATGCAGGTTTGGAACAACATGAAGGTGAGTAAATGATGACTCAATTTTTGGGTGTACTATCCCTTTAAGTGGTGTTATTAAGTGGAAATTTAATGAAGTTAACAGCAATTTAACTAGTTATATAACAACTAATATTGCATGCATACAAAATATTCCACAAAAAGAAACACTGAGACCATTAACAACTGTGTTAGACAAGCAAAGACAGGCACTTTTCCCCAGATTCTTCAACAGGCTTTCTGCATACACTTTCTAGAGAAAATAAATGCAAGGATGAATAGAAAGTAGCCATACACACACACGTGGCCCTATGGTAAACTAAGGGTACTCCACCTTTTCGAAAATCCACTTTCTTGTGGTTATGAATACAGTGGGTGACTTTACACTTGTGGTACAGGAGTCCAGCCAGCAGAATAACACCAGCACATGCCATAACCAGCCCTAGAATGAAATATGAATGAAATATTAGCAAGAAAGATACAAATTGTAACTGATTACTAAACCTGGAAGCAATAAAGGAAGATTACACAAGCTGTAGAAGCTGTCTTTTTTCGTGTTGCTGGGAGAGGAGACTGTAGTTCTTGAAGCGGCCGTGGAAGAGATTGTGGTTGTCTGAAATGGGGTAGTATGGGCTTTGGGAGGTTCTGTCACCTCTTTCGAGGCATTATTGCAGACAACATCAGAAGTGCTGGTGCCTTGGTTTGCAATCCCACTTTTACACCTACAGAGCAAAAAAATAATGCAGTTCTCTTCATGAACAATCATATAGTTCAGTCGAAATGAAAATTCTGTCATCATTTACCCATGCCGATGACATTACAAACCTGTATGACTTTTCTTCTACATAACACAAATTTAGTAAAAAAAATCTTAGTATTTTTCTTGCCCATACAATAAAAGTTTAATTTTATCTACAAAAATAGCTGAAACATTCTTCAAAATATCTTCTTTGGTTCTCCAAAGGGGGAAAAAAATCATAGTTTTAGAATGACATGATGACACAATTTTAATGTTTGACTAAACGTCTCTTTGTAGTCTCAGTGCTGAATCATCAAACTTGCACAAGAGGGCGCTGATTAAGCATTGAAATAAAGCCACTGAGATGATTAATATGCTTTTGTGTCATCACTGAATTTCATTCAACTTTTACTGGGGAATTTTTATGCTCCACCTCAGTAAGTCGGCTATAACATTTGAATAGGGTCCCCTTTGTATATCTGGGTTCGGGGACATCGTTCCTTGTTGTCTCCCCTTGACAACAGCCCTTTGAATTGACATATGCATGAGGCTATAAACTGTATATCCTTTGAAATTTTTTGCTATTCATAAAAACTTACTCTCTCCATTTTTTACAAAACGAGTCACGTTTGTCTGTGAAGGAGCCATCCTGACATTTTTTGCATATTCCTAGAAGAGAGGCATAGTCCAGGTGTCATGAGTTGCTCTTTAGTGATTTGATGTGATTCAGTAAGGCAGGATTTAATGTGTACCTCTTTCATCTATTCCAGAACCTTTTTCACAAGCACAAAACTCTTCCTTTAGCCGATCAATGGGTGTAAAGCCTTTTATACATTTGCACTGAGTGTTACTGGTAGGTGTGCAAGCCTTGATTTCCTTACTACCTGAGGGGGGGAAATTATGCAAGTTATTGTTGAAAATAGAAATAATGTTTTTGTCTCTGACATAGCCTTCTTTGTACACATCAAATGGTGTAAATTAAATACCACATATTGGGTGGTTTACAGTATATTACAGCATTACATACATTATACAGTAACATTCTCAGTTACTAAATCTATCCAAAAAAAAAAAAAGACAGGGGCACTTACCTTTTTTACATTTGTTGCAGTTCTGGCAAGCCAAATGTGTTCCAGGTATAGAGCTGTATTGTTCTAGTGGACACGCCTCACAAATTTTCGTATTATAATTGAGCCTCTGACCTACAATTAAAAGATATCTTTAATGAGGTGTTATGTGACCAATATCCTTTCAAACCGAATAGTAAGTCCCAAATTCAGGTATTTAACAATAATCATACATACCTGGTGAACAAGATGCGCTTGCATTTTGGTGAAGCAACAGTAAACACAGAAAAGCTGAGAGGACTTTCATGTAGCAGAACATGACAGTAACACTGTCGAAGAGAGCTGGAACTGCACGTAACTCTCAAATGAGAGGAAACAGCGACTGAAACCTCTACCCAACAGACAAGGTGACATTTACCCCAACCTTGTATAAACAGGCAACTTCCCCCACTGTAACTTTGTTCCATTCACCCACATTAACTGTGGAAAAAAACATGTAGGATTATACAGTTATGCGTTTTCTTTAGTTGATAATGTCAAAATCCTTTAAATGAAGTTAAATGAAAATATATTTAACTTTATCTGTTCTATGTCTGACTGGTGCATGTCAAATGGTTACAAAATGAAATGTGAAATAAAAATGCTCTAAATTCAACACATTAACATTTAAAATAGAGATTTGAAGGATTGGCATTGCATATATATTTATTGCAGTTTTACCAATCTTCCTGGTTTAATTATCTGTTATTAACATATATATAACTGCCTCAAAATAATTTTGTAATTTGTATCACTTCTTTTTTTGTATCACTTTCATGAAACAGAAAAGGAAATTTAATTTAATTACTATCAGGCTCCAGACTGTTTTTAAATAGCTTATTTCTGTAAAGCATTTTTATTGATTTTAATTATTATCTTATTGTACAGCCATTTAATATTTCCAACATGCCAAATTCATTGTAATAACTGAGACTTATCTGACGGTATTAATTTAGTCCTTTCCTAACATTTTCAAGATAACTGTTTATAACTTTCATTTCATCTTTCCCCCCCTAAATTTTAGAAGACAAAGCATCTCACAGTTTACATTCGCTTCTTGACAACATCAGGTCTGGTATGAATTAATTGGATTGATCTTGATGAAGTAATCAAATTTAATGACACATTAAGTTGCTCTCTCTCTCTATGTATTCTAATGACTCAGATATGTTTTGCATATAGGAAAAGTCAACTCTTATGTAGCAGTACTGAAAACAGGTAGGTCTGACACATTTAGGGCAGAGTAGTAGTTGAGGTTCCTTGGTTTACTGGTCTGCTGTTTACAGGAAAAAAGAGGGTACGTTAGACATGTGCGGAGAATAAGCATATTCTGTTTTACTCTTTATCATCAGTTGAGAAATAATGAATTTGGATAATAGTACAGAAACAACACCAACACCAAAAACAAAATCACTGAAATGTGTTCCTGGGATTGGAAAATGAGTCTGTAAAAAGAAAGATAACAGCAATGAACGGCATCTTTCTCTTTGCAGAAAAGAGTGCAGAGCTTCCAGTTACGATGACATAGTGCAGATTTTATCAAAGCTTCTTCCGGTCGTCAAACAGAGAAGTTTGTGATCCTGCATTTAAAGGATTTAAATAGTCCTTATAACTATTTAAATCCTTTTTATTATCCTTTAACTATTTTAATATAGTTAAAGGATAATAAAAAGGATTTAAATACCCCCCCCTCTTCAGCTTTGAAGATAAAAATAGAAAATGAAATAAAGGTGATGACACATTAGATGGAGTATGTTCTTTCAGTTGACCTACTTCTGCTCAATTTCTTTTTTAATTTCTGCTTATCAGTTCTTTGTTTTTGTTTTTTTAAATCTTCAAAGTGACATATCATGAAAATCTGACTTTTGTCAGTGTTTAAGTGCTATAATCAGGTCCCCGGTGCATCTACCAACCCAGAAAACATGAAAAAGACTAATTTTTTCGGTAACCTCTTCAGCTTTGAAGATAAAAATAGAAAATGAAATAAAGGTGATGACACATTAGGTGGAGTATGTTCTTTCAGTTGACCTACTTCTGCTCAATTTCTTTTTTAATTTCTGCTTATCAGTTCTTTGTTTTTGTTTTTTTAAATCTTCAAAGTGACATATCATGAAAATCTGACTTTTGTCAGTGTTTAAGTGCTATAATCAGGTCCCCGGTGCATCTACCAACCCAGAAAACATGAAAAAGACTAATTTTTTCGGTAACTCTTTCTCTGCAAGCTTGTGAAAAAACGAGCCATGGTTAAAATTTGAGCAAAGTATGCTAACTGTTCTGTCTTTGGCTGCACTGACGAGCACAGAACACTGTTTACAGTCCCAGCCTCAGAGGAGACAAGAGAGCAATGGATTTATTGATTTATTTACTGTATCAAAACATGCAATTTTTTTTTACCTTCACAGACATAACCAACTGTTTTTGTAACTCATGTGTGTTTTTAACATAAACTTGAGTGTATTTGACAGAGAACATAGTTAAAGTCCGCGTGAAATCAAAATTTACAATATTTATTTTGTTAGTGCACATTGTTAGTGTTAAGGTGAATAATTAATCCTCTGAAAAAATAGTTTGTCTTGGTAATCTTTAATGAAAATCTGATCATTTGCTACCGCTCCAGAATGGCGCTCCTGCTCCGATGACCTCAGTTCGACATCAGAATTTGCTTAACCACGCCCCTCCAACAGTTCATTTGCTGCGAGTGAGAGATGAGAGGAGGAGAGCAAAAATAAACCCCGCCCTCTACTCAATATTCCGTTTCAGTTGGAAATACTTCACCATACTGAAATAAGTCGGCAGCAACTTCCAGTTCACACAGACTCTCATGCAGTGTGACAACCGCTTTCTGTGCACATGCTTTGGATGTGTGCGCTCAGAAAAACCCTATATCAGAAATTTAAACGAATACGGTTTAAAACGCATGATTTCAGTGCAATAGACATGATAATCAAAATCAAACATGTATTTTAGCAGAGTATCTGAGATACAAGCTGCAATTCTGGAAAAGGGGGCGGGGAGCAGGAGCTCATTTGCATTTAAAGAGACATACACGAAAACAGTGTTTCTGCTTCCACTCACAAGTAGGCATTTTCAAAATGATATAATAAATAATCTGTGGGATATTTGGAGCGGAAAATTCACAGACAGGGACACCTGAGACATATATTACATATTGTAAAAGGTGACAAAACAGGTCTCCTTTAAGGGAGCTATAAATTCAGTATAGCTCCAGTGCATTGATATTGAATTACTGAAAACAGTGCTAATATACTTTACAGACAATGCTGGGTTATATGGTAACTTTTGCTTTTTGCCACTGACCAGCCAACTGACAGACTTGAGGGAGTCAGTCTATAAATGGAAGTCAATTTTTAACAAAGAAAACACACTTAGAAAAATGCTTAGAAATTGCTTAGACATAAGAAAAACTCTTATCTGCTGCCAGGTATTACTTCCCTGAGCTCATGTTTGAGCACTGCATTCTCAACTCCAAACCATGTAAACAATACTAAAGATTATTACTATGGTGACGTTTTATTTCATAATTGTGGAAATTTTTGTATTTTAATAAAGGTATGGGACAAAAATCTTTTGAGAATTTATTTCTTGCAAGAAATGGTCAAAGAGTCATAAAGTCATTCAAAGTCGGCTGCAGTGTGACCACCAGAAAATACTTTAAATATTTTTACCCTAATCAAATCCGGATGCTTCCATTTCATCCAATCATAACGCATGTTCAACATATGTGTCCATTTAAGGTATCTACCTATGTAATGTATCTATGTCCCCTAGATGCATTTCTAAGTATTTAATGCAAATAATTTTCTTAGAAGCGAGCATGTAGGAGCTCTAAAATAGCATTCCTTGTCTAACACTTGTCTGCACACACACACATTTCCGCTTGTTCTTTTAGCACATCAAAATAAATCATGCATACTGATGAAGCATTCAGAGAGTCTAAAGAACATTCTTTGGTAAAATAAAGCGAATAATAGCTATAATAATAAAACTTGTGCATGAGCTGCAAATCAAACTTTCCACTCTTCAATCTCTCCATCCCTTGTGCCCAGGATGTGTAGGAAACAATAGTTTGGACCTGATGCTTTCACTATAACTATATATCCATCAAACATTCATTTTTCTTTTTTGAAAAAAAAAAATAATAATTCAGTCAGGAATTTGATTCTGAATAAAGATTTTTATCTTATTTTGATGATGAGAATGCCATACTACAAATTAATAAACTTAATTCAGAATTCAGACTATTAACTTTTGGTCCTGTGGACTTGCAAATTCTTATATTCCATCACACTCTTACATTTTTTTTTTTTTTTACACAAAATAAATTAAATTAGTTTATCATCATAGTTTTAAACATATAGTAATTCATATCGGGGCGGTTTCCTGGACAGAGATTAAGCCTAGTCCTAGACTAAAATGGCCCTTTAAACCAGATTAACAGAAATCTGCTTTCTCTGCCGTGGTTTTAAATAGTCTTAAGCCCCGTTCACACCAAGAGCGATAACTATAAAGATAACGATATTAGCTTCCACACCAGCAAACGATATCGTCTGTTTATTCTAAGCGCACATGCGTCTGCCGCTTTAAATTCTTGAGCTTGTTACAGCAGGATGGGTTCTGATTTCCTGTCAGTGTTTTATCGTTCATCAGCTGGAAAAAAATCGCTTTGAAAGTGATCACAACGTTATCGTTTCTCTGTGTCGTTATCGTAATAGTTGTGGTGTGAACTATGCTATTCTTTAATACTGAGAACGATTTTTAGAACTATATCTTTATCGTTATCTTTATAGTTATCGTGCTTGGTGTGAACGGGCCTTTAGACTTGGACTAGTCCAGAATTTAATAAGCTGATTTCCTGGAGGAAGACTAGAGCTACTTCAGGACTAAATTGAGGCTTAAATTAAACCTACCAGGAGGTAGGTTTAACTTCAGATCAACATGTTTCCAGTCTTTATATATCAAAATTATTGGCACCCTTGGTAGATATGAATAAAGAAGCCTGTGAAAATAAATCTGCACGGTTTACCATTTTGAAAAAAGAAAAAAAAAACTAAACTTTCTTAGAAGTAAATTGGAAGTGAAGGGAAATCTCATTTTAAAAGAAGTGTTTTTCTCTAATACACATTGGCCACAATTAATGGCACCCTTTTATTCATTACTTTTTGCAACCTCCTTTTGCCAATTTAACAGCTGTGGTTCTTCACCTGTAATGCCTGATGAGTTTGGAGAACATCTGACAAGAGATCAGAGACCATTCCTACAGGAACTCTCCAGACCCTTCAGATTCCCAGCTCCATGTTAATTTCATTAACAGTAGATGTGAAATCCTAATATTATAATCTTAAAACCTGCCTGAGAGCGCTTTTTATGAGTTATGGGGCGAGGGCGGGGCTATCGAGTATTCGTTTACTTGATAAAAGAGGTCATTGTACTAAAAAACATACTGTATGTTTAACTTGATGTTTATTTGTCGGTAAATCAGTCAACTTCACATTGTTCCTCTCAAAGACATACACTGACGCTCATTGAGCGCTTTTGCCCATTGCTGCGATATGACAACGGCTACGAACCCCTCCCCCACCCAAATCCTAAAGTCAGTGGCGGGTAACTCATTCTGAGATGTAGCACAGATTGGCGAAACACCGGTCCTAAAAACACATAGCAGTGAACTTGGAACCAGCGGGTTTTCTGGATACAAAGCACAATAACGCTGACATTTTTTAACCGATTTCAATGCTTTACGGTCCACGTAAAGTGCAAAAACGTTTAACGTTAATCTCCATCTCGATAGTTAGACTTGGATAATTATTCATTGTCATAAGGTATTATTAAACCTCGCTCTTGTGAAGCATTAATTTATACTTCAGTTAGGTTCCCCCTTTTTTGTTAATACGTACGCATTCTTTCCTATCAACCCTCAGCGCAAAATGCCGTGAAATATTTATGATCACGGATTCTGAAAATCTAAATTAACTCTGTGAAATTAACACTTTTTAGCCAATGTGTTGAAAGGCATTATAATTCGCCTGATGAAAACTTGGTTTCCAGTTGTGAATGATTTAATCGCATTGTAGAAGTTTGATAAACTACCAGCAATATTTAACGTTAACTTTACCTCAAAAAAAACAAAAACTCTGCGACGACACTCGACGAAATATACCGTCGACATGATTTAAAAGCGTGTGGAGTTATCTTAAAACATTGTTGCATTTAATCCGACAATGACTGCATTTTTATAATATATCATACGATTTTTTTTACTGAAATTCTTACCTTTTAACGAGCTTTGGAAACAAGTCAGTCAGTCCCCTCATGTGTCCTTTTCCATACCAACGGTCCTGGTTTTCAAAGCGCATGCGCAGACGCTCTCGTGCACGTTGCTCTCGCGCAAACGACTGAGGACACAAAACTGAATTAGATTAATTGTACGCAATGGAATTAAGTTGAGAAGAAAATGCAAAGTAATTGTGTGACATGAGCTAATTTTAATTAAGTAAATCAAACAGCAGAAAAAA
>NW_015652130.1:367629-369406 GCF_001515625.1 Sinocyclocheilus rhinocerous
GTATGACATCAAAATACCATACAGACGGTTCCTTATGCTTTCAAAATGCTCTCGAGGTATTTTGATGTCATACACCGATCGGTCTGCACACGCAAACAAAGCCAAAACCTAGATATTTTAGGCAATATAGAAATCCTGGCCAGGACGCGTCCTGGGAAAATGGCACGTATGGTCACCCTATCATACGATTTTTTTTTTACAGAAATTCTTACCTTTTAACGAGCTTTGGAAATAAGTCAGTCAGTCCCCTCATGTGTCCTTTTCCATACCAACTCCTGGTTTTCAAAGCGCATGCGCAGACGCTCTCGTGCACGTTGCTCCCGCGCAAACGACGTACTTCACAAAACTGAATTAGATTAATTGTACGCAATGGAATTAAGTTGAGAAGAAAATGCAAAGTAATTGTGTGACATGAGCTAATTTTAATTAAGTAAATCGAACAGCATTTGTTGGAAATCTGAATCAGTTTGAACATTTTCTTGCAGTGATTATATCATGTTTTGATGACTGTGTTGAATTTCATTTAGACTTTGTGGTGGTCTCATTGGATTTAACAGAACATTGGGCACTTCTCTGGGATTATAAAAAATGTAATTTCAATCAATTAATAATGTAGATCTAATGAAAAATGTGAACTTGTATATAATGAGAACAAGACAAGGCCAAGAAAATCACGCGACGCGGGGTAAATTTAGTTCCGCTATGGGTCTGCGGCTATGCTCTTTTCTCAAATATCCCTTCTTTCTTTTTCTGTTTTGTCCGTTTTCCTATTTGCTGTTGTGTAATCTACAAATAAATTATTTTCTACTTGTTTGTAGCTTATACGGCCACTCAGAACGTTGCTCGAATTTACTGGCAGGTGGTTTTATTTCACATACTTTTCAAATAATCATATCGAAGTTAGAAATTCAAATATTGTGACAAAATTAATTTTGTAGGGTGCCACAAGTTTGTTAAAATTTCCAAAGGGTGCCGCGACTAAAAAAAGGTTGGGAAACACTGTTCTATAGGGTTCAGGTCAGGGAACTGGGACGGCCATGGCAGAACTTTCATTTTGTGCTCAGTGACCCATTTTTGTCGTCATTTTGATGGTCCTTTTGGATCATTGTTCTGTTGGAAGATTTAGCCACGGCCCATTATAAGGCTTTCTGACCCAAAGACTCAACTATTTTCTGCAATTATCCAGCTGTGATCCTTCACTGAAAAAAAAAACCTGTTGGATTAACATAAAAAAATCTATTAAAATTAGATTTACTCAACATGATTTTTATGTTAAAGCTACATAATTTATGTTTGTTAAATGAACATGATTTAAATGTTAAAGCTATATAATTTATGTTTGTTAAATGATGATTTATATATGTTAAAAGCTTCATATTTTGTTTGTTACATGAACATGATTTATATTACAGTATAGGCTACACAGGTACTCATTCAACAAATCCCTTGCTCGTATCACCATACGACAAAACATTTATATAATTTATTCATTAAAAAAACTAAACTCCCAATATATGCTTCAATGCGGGATATAAAGTCGTGAGAGATGCATAATATTGTTGTGAGTTTAATATGTTTTAAAAATATATAGCATGTATTAATCTCATGACATTACAACCTGCATTCAAGCATATGTTATAACTAATCCTGACCGATTAAAATCATTAAACTAAGACATAATTAATTTCCAAGACCACACTGTACACAACTATCAGTCTTTGCATTAATGTTGCAACAGCAACAATACTACTATGGGTTTGTAATACTGTGCATATTA
>NW_015652130.1:369803-380803 GCF_001515625.1 Sinocyclocheilus rhinocerous
TGTTTGTTAAATGAACATGAGATTTAAATGTTAAAGCTATATAATTTATGTTTGTTAAATGATGATTTATATATGTTAAAAGCTTCATATTTTGTTTGTTACATGAACATGATTTATATATGTTAAAGCTACATAATTTATGTTTGTTAAACAAACGTGATTTTAATGTCTTTCATTCATATATGCAGTGGTTTCTCAATAAAGAAAACTAACCTGGTTAGTTCTAGTTTTAAAATACTGTAAGCTGGCTTTCATAAATAAATGTATTTTGTACATCTACTAGTCTTAGCTACAACATTAATACAATACAGTTTAAAAAAAGTAAAATCCCCTGCTCATATCACCATACGACAAACATTATTTATATAATTTATTCATAAAAAAAAACTAAACTCCCAATATATGCTTCAATGCGGGATATAAAGTCGCGAGAGATGCATAATATTGTCGTGAGTTTAATACGTTTTAAAAATATATAGCATGTATTAATCTCATGACATTACAACCTGCATTCAAGCATATGTTATAACTAATCCTGACCGATTAAAATCATTAAACTAAGACATAATTAATTTCCAAGACCACACTGTACACAACTATCAGTCTTTGCATTAATGTTGCAACAGCAACAATACTACTATGGGTTTGTAATACTGTGCATATTACAGACTTTAAGATGATGCTAGGGATGCTCCGATCGATCGGCCAAGTTAGTGAGTACAGATCGAGTCATAAAATGTGATTATCGGCCGATATCGCTCTTCGGCCGATCGATCGGAGCATCCCTAGTATGTATACATAGTATGTATTGAGACGCAGGCCAGGCACTGTCTTTACAGCACATGGAGTGTGATAATAGCACACGGAGAATATAACCAATTTAAAGGGAGTATAAAGTAGTCCAAAGTACAATACATTTTTTTCACTGAGTATGTGCTACAGAAATTAGCTTTCTCTGTGTGAAGTTAAAAACTGCTTCATGGAATGTAACGAATAACTATGAACAATGACAGCATATCTCCTGTCATGAAGTAAAAGACAAGACACCATCAAACGTGTAGTGGAAAAGGTGGACAATAATGAGTATTAAGTAGTCCAAAGCTTCCCTTGACGTTTTTGTTTTGTTTTAAAAGCAGTAAAACAAGTCAATTTTGTTTAACTTTATTCAAGAATGTAGGCCTACATCTATTTTGTGATTTACTTCCTTACGTATTTATTCATGTTTAATATCAATTGTCTTTAAATAATTATTTTATTCAGCTGATAATATTCAGCTGTTGTTAGAGCACTGACATTTTTGCTACAATTTCACATGTCAGTAAAAAAAAATTTTTTTTTAATGTAAAACCATATTAGAGGATATTAGAGGTAGAAGACATTATAAGACTAGGCCAATAAAAAAATAAATATATATTAATAATATAAAGAATTTATCACACTATTGAGGTCCTACATAGCACTTTCAAAGCATGGTTCTTTATGGAACCTTATAAAAAGGGTTCCATTTAGCACCAAAAAGTGTTCCGAAGAACCCTAATTTGGTACTGTTTAGAACCATTTCAAGTGTTTTTATTTACACTGCAAAACAAGAAATACCGCAAATATCACCGCAAATTTTGAGAAAAGATGCTGCAATTTCAGTCATTTTAAGCCAGAAATAAGAAAAAAAGGTCCCGCAAAATCCTGGAGGGACTGATCAATAATCTAAGTAGCGGGTGGGTTGGTTTCAGTTAAAGCAAAAAAAATCCTAAGCCTGAACTTTTTCCGGGGGTGGAGGACATGCAGGGGTTTTTTTGGCAAAAAAAAAAAAAAAAACATTATTTGAAAATGATTCAAATAATTTTCTTTTAAACTAACTAGTAACTTATTTGCAATTGCCATTAGCCCTTGACAGGCTCAGAATACAGATTATAATGGTCTATTTAAAATAGCAATACCAGGAAAGGTTAATCACTACAATATGGTGCAAACACGTAACATTTAGGATGCTTTTGATATAAAGTTTTGCTGGTTAGCATTATTTATTTAATTTTGCATCTTTGTTCTATTATATTTATCTATGCTTGTAATGTGTTCATTATTTTCTATGCGTATTCACTCACCTACAAAATCACCCCAATCATCCTAGAATGATTCATTCTTTCCAAATTGAGCTATTCAAGTCATCTGGTGAATTTTTTTCATATCGCAATATAATATATATATATATCACAGAAAAACAAAATATCACAATGTCAGCTTTTTCCAATATTGTGCAGCCCTATTTCTTAAAAAATAATCAAATATCCATGGCATGACCCCTTTAAACAACCAAAAACTAAGGTAAAATGACAAGTATAAATAAGTAGGATTAAAAATGTTGGGTTATGCTCACCAAATTCACAGATGCAGATCATTCAAAGCAGTTTACAAAAGCTTTGAGCAGAAAAACATCACGTAAATGCAACCACCTAAAAAAAAAAACACCTTTGAATAATACTTCTATTACATATATTTTACTTATAAATGCTAAACCTTCAATTAATTTCATTAACCAAATAACTTAATTTCGCCGTATATAGCCTGTTAATACAGATACAGCACATACAAATGGAAAAAAACAAAATTAAGTTAGAAATAAATTAAATAAAAGATTGGAATACTCACCACTTCTACTTAACAGCCAGCATACAAAGCAAAACAAGATGTCAAACTGGAGGAACATGGTGATAAAAGACAAGACATTAAAAACAAGCCATTTACTAGATTTTTTTAACAGTAAAACTAAATGTAAACCAAGACAGTGGACTATAACACTATGAATGGAAGAAAAGTGCAACACGCAATATGGCGGAATATTTCCGCCTTCTGAAGGCTCAAAGGCCAATCATCGCGTTGCTGCAGCTGAAGCTAGAAACTCCGGTTGCCATAGAAACGGTGTCCTGAGTCGCGCGCTTTTTTTCGTATTGGCTGGGCCGACCTGAAGCTTTTTATAACGCCATTTGAGCACAAGATACAACATCTATAAGACAATTCATGTAAGATTTTGTTGCGGATTTGAAATATGTTATTTAAATGTGAGTGTGGCAAGCATTTTATGAGATTTTAACGTTCTATAACATACCCTCCCCCACCCCAAATAAATCGGGCGCCACTCACTCCCTGACAGGATTTTCCCATTTGTTACAATTAAGACCACCTAGTGAAATTACGTATCTTGAAAGGGAAAGTCTGCAAAATAACTAGTATTTTCTTTGTGATCAAATTTATAAGGTATAACTTACAGCTCAGCCAGAAGGCATTTTAACGTTTTGTAAGTAACATATCCCCTCCCCCACCCCACATTAGTTGGTGCCACCAGTCACTCCCTGACACGAATTAGTCGTAATACACGGGAAAAAATATGCCTGAAGGATTGTACACAATTTGCAAAAAAGTAATGAACGTCATGGTATTAAACAGGGGTTCTGTTATCGCTAACCACCGTAAACATTAACACTAACTTTGCCTTTCGGTCGGGTTGCTCGATAAAATCAGCACAGTACAACGTTACCTCCGGGAAAATACGTTCAAATGGATTACTAACTGTTTCTCAATGGCATTTCAGTTCAAAGTTTTAATTACCTTCACACTGTAGCGATCCACGGAGAGTCATTGGCCACTCAAACTATCTTCCTCACATTGCATTAAGACAATATAGACACAGACAATTTACTGTAGACAAATTTGTAACATTTCCTGTTGATTGAAACTCCGTAATTATTGTCCTAATGCAGAAATGGAAATGTTTAATGCTTTAGCTCTTTTCTTACATTTTTTTTCTTTTTGACTTTCTATTTTGTGCTATTTTCTTGACTTCATATTTTGTGAAGCATAACAGTTGTTGCTGCACATCAGAACTATATTCTTTGTTTATTCTCGTTGTGATGGATGATAAAGGGTATGATGAAGGCATTTGTGTTCCTCGTAGTTATATTCCTGTGAAACAGGAATTTATGGCTGGATAATTTCATGTTCCTAGTCACCCTGGTGTGCTAAAAGTAAAAAATGAAAGAGTAAATATAGTAAAAAATAAAAGTACAAAAAAAAGTAAATATGAATGGGAATATAGATCATCAGTCATTTTATTCATAAGAATTTCTAGAACTACAAATATGTTTGGTTTTTTGTAAATTTATTTTGGTTTTATTTACTTTTTTTTTTTTTTTTTAAAGATCAAAAGATAAAAAAATATACAGGTGTATTTTCACAACCTTCTTTGATCATATTGGGTGCCAATATAGTTCTGACCATGACTCACTCACTCTCTCTCTAAAACAGCTGCTTTATGTATAACACAATGAATAATAATAATAAAAATGTTGCAAAACTGACAACAACAGCTGATTGCAAGAATTTATGCAAGAATTCATTACAAAGAGATTTCTATGAATTCCTATTCTTTTATTCGACCCCTGATGTGTGTAGTTTGCTTGCTTTAAAAAAAAATTGTCTTGTTAATTTTGTTTGTTTGTTTGTTTAATTGCAGTCTTTTTCCCACTGCTATTGTTTTCCTTGGATTTGCTTCTCAGTTGCATAAAATTTTAAGCTTTTCCTGGTTCATTCCATGTTTTATAGGCAACCTTTGTCGTGCTAGTCTAGGAGTTAGTAATCTGCACTTAATCTGTGTTTCTGAAAGCCATTTTTTAAACTATGATTAACTAATCTAGATTAGATTAAGCCTACTCTTGTCTTAATTTAAACCCTGTCCGGGAAACCGCCCCATTGTCCTAATGGATATTAGTAGTAGTCTCTAGAAAGTCTGAGACAAATATAAAACAACTATCCAACTATATTTAAAATGCATATTTGAAAAGTAGCAAAAGAAATTATGACTGTGGCGCTTTCAACCTGATAATAAAAATAAAAAAATCTGAATTTTGTTTGTTTTCACAAAAATAAGATGTGAATAAAAATACCTAAAGCTGAAGAAACACCCATGCTCATTTTGATGGAGAATCACTGAGTTCATAGACGGTCACACTCACCCCAGGCCGACAGATGGCGATGACGCCGCCGCGATTATTTTCAAACCTCCAGTTGATGATCACATCGCTCTGCGAAGAAGACAGCGGCTCAGCTTTGTTTACTTTAAAGATGGATGCTCAATTACATGTATTTTCTGAAAGCACTGGCTATCTAGTTTAAAACCAGACACTAGAATGTAAGATAGAAAAAAAAAACACAGAATGGAGGAATCGTGGGATTTTGAATTCTTGTCTCGTATGGTTGACAGTCTGGTGTCCTTTCTGTCCGAATTTGTGGACGACTGGCTGGCCAACGACATGAGAGTTGCAGTGTTTAAAATACTGTTTAGCTGGCTCATCATCAGTCTCGTAGCCATCCACTTTGCCTGGAAAGTGTACGGGAACACTGTCAACGACATGTACTACAGACAGGGTGAGTGTTTGCCAAGGTGCTCTTTTATGCTGCTCCACCTAATCAATAAGAATTCCTATAAAACAACAGTTGAGTACAGTTTTGTGACTGTATATACCTGTATTTTGCGCCTTTTAAAATGTAGTAATTATATATGCTTGTGATAATTCTTCAGGGACTGGAGGACAGAATGGCGGGACTCCTAACACTGCGCCTCACCTGAGCGGATGGTAAGTTACCAGCCTGCAGCCGTTCTAGTGTTCGTTGTGAGTCAGTCACGTGACAAATGAACAAAAGACTTGAAATTTAATTTATCGTTGGTTACTCATTTCCAAATTCTAACTCTGAATATAGCCAAATAATGCGTGTGTGGATGAGTGCGGGGAATTTGCTATTGAAAAAAAAAATGATTTGATGAGTGGCTTCTGAATCATTCACTGACGAATCGAATTGTTCGGAGCGCTCCTCAAGTGAACAACTCACTGATTCGCTGAAGCGTGTCTTGTGCATTTTGAAATGAGCCAGTGTCCTGAATATGCTACTTATCAGTATATATGATTCTAACACTATATTTGCAGTTTTAGGGTTAGGAGCTTAGTGAAGCCTGCCGTTATATCACATCATATGAGTGTTATGCTGGTAGCACATTTAGACGAGTTATTTCACTGACAAGCGGGCCTACTTACATTTTTAATATATCTCAGACTATGGTACTATATCTGACAGCTTCTCTTGTGCCTCACAACACATGCTACCCATTTCTAACTTAAAATTTGAAGTGTACAGACTGAGGATAGGCACAAAAGATCTTTAATTCAATGGTAATAAAAAGCACTATTAATAAAACATTATTTAAAAAAAAAGTATAAAATTCTTAACACATAATTTATGCATAGCCCTGTAAACACTGCTGTTCCATTGTCAATTCTAATATTTTCAATTTTTCCTAGGGAAAGTGGAGCTGGTGATGCCATGAAAACCCACCGTGAGTGATGTACCTGCAACTGGACTAAGAGCACAGACACATAAGATGGACAAAGGCAATTACATTCCTTCAAGAAGACTAAATAATCATAACTTGTGCAACTGTATCGGTTTTACTCGTGAAGATGTCTGTGATAGACTGTGGTGCAAAACTCAAGGTCCAAACACATGAATATATGCACTACGATACCTGGCAGAATGGTGCTATGCACTAGAGAGAGAGCGTTAAAGGAGCTTGCTGTGATAAATAGCAGCTCTGAATTTTTTGAATACTTTAGTTTATTTGGATTGAATTCTGGAAGTTAGTAGATAGCAAAACATGAACCATTCTCACACAGTATCATTTGACCAAAAACTGACAAGAATACTAGTCAAAATGAAGGTCCCAAATGTTCACATAGTCATCTAGTCTGTGTGTAGAAGTCAAACATTTAATTTCAGTGATGTAAGAAAATAGACTTGACTGTACAGAGATAAAAAGACATTAATTGTACCTCTTACAGTTGTCTAAAAGGTTACTGCTGTCTTTTTGCAGTGCAAATAATGAATACAATTTGTATCTGATTGTGTATTAGTTTTCTGTTATTTATTTCATAGGTAAATTGTATTTCAGTCAGTGTACAACAATACGCATTGAAAAGCACCTTACATTGGTTCAAGACCAAGCAGGAGTCATCCATAACAAGAAGAAAAAACATTAGTGGTTAAAATAAGTGATATCATGAAATAATCTTAAAACGTGAACTAGCTTAGAGAAAAGAAAAAAAATAAAATTATTCCTCCATAATTTTGTTGCTTCCAAACACAAAACAACCTGGAGTCAAATTATTGGAAGTCTCTTTGGGCTGATGGTGGCAGCAGCATAACATGCACATCCATCACATTGGTTCCTGTCAGTCCAGGCATGAGTAACCGTCGTCCTTCAGAGAGCTGTGAGAAAAATGTGAACGAATCATTATTGGTGAGAAAGCCATCGATGTCCAGACCTTGAGACGTGGCCTCTTCCATCAGTTCCCCATCCGTGACGGCACCAGCTGCCTCAGTGGGGCCATCCTGTCCATCGGTTCCTCCACTGAGGAACACTGCACCACACTTTACTTCATCACTACTCAGCTCAAGCCCCACCCACAGAGCCAACTCCTGGTTCCTCCCTCCCCTGCCCTTTCCTGTCAGTTGCACAGTGGGTTCCCCTCCAGCCAGAAGACAGGTCGCACCCCAGCCTTCCTTCCTCTCCTCTACGAGCACGTTCAAGGTGCGACACAAGTCCCAGCTTTCTACCCCAACCTCTGGTCCAAGCTGAAGGATCTCTGCAGCGAGTTCTGGAGGAGGTTCCTTTTCTGGGGAGCATGCAAAACGCGAGAGCAGCCCGTATAGCCGTGAAACAGAGCGAACGTCACCGCATACTCCTGGAGACAGAATGACGGGTCTAAGTCCTAATTCAACAGCCTTACGGCTTGCACATTCAAGAGCAATAGTGTTTGAGCCAATTACAACATTTAAAACATGGTCTTTGACTTCTTCTGGCTGTTTTTTCACCTGTGACCCATAATGGGGTCTAAGCACCTCTTTCACAGAGGAAGGAAGACAGCCAGAGAGCTTATAATGATCCAAGATATCCCAGACCTCCTCTGGTTTGGAGTCGCTCCTGACAGTTGGACCGCTGGCTATTAAATCCAGAGGATCTCCAATAACATCTGACAGAATCAATGCCACTACCTTAAAGAGAATGTGATGTCAGAGTAAATATTATGCTCAAGTAACACCATTGGGTATTGCTCAAGAAATTATTTTACATGTCATTTTTTATGTAATAGTGTTACCTGGGCTGGGTTGGCACATTGGGCAAGGCCTCCACCCTTCAACAATGACAGGGCTCGTCTTACTGTATTTAACTCCTGAATTGTGGCCCCTGCTGCTGCGAGTTTTCGTGTCACATCCTGTTTCTCCTGCAAGGACATGAGTGGGGCTGGAGCAGGTAAAAGAGCAGAACCACCACCTGTACGTAGTAGATGTATGAAAAGTAATCATGAAGAATCATGAGAATACACTACAATTCAAATGTTATGGGTCAGTAAGATTTTTATTTTAATAAAGTAATATTTTATTCAGCAAAGATGGATTAAACTAATCAAAAGTGACACCAGACAAATATGATGTTACAAAAGATTTTTATTTCAAATAAATGTTGCTCTTTTCATCAAAGAATCCTAAATAAATGTATCACGGTTTCCACAAAAATATTAAGCAGTTTTTAACACTGATCATTTTTCTTGAGCACCAAATTACAATATTATAATGACACTGAAGACTGCAGTAATGGCTGCTGAAAATGAAGCTTTGCCATCATAGAAAAGACATTTTAAAATATATTAAAACAGAAAACAGTTATTTTAAATTGCAATCATATTATATAAAATTACAGTTTTTTACTGTATTATTGATCAAATAAATGTAGCATTGGTGAGCTACCATTTTTCAAAAACATTAAGACATTCCAAACTTTTGAATCGTAGTGCATGTTGTCAAAGGAAAACTGATTCTATATGAAGAAAATAAGTTATAATACCAGAGATGAGCACAAGCAGCAGATCTTTCTCAGTCAAACCACTGGCCAGTTCTCGAATACACTCTGCTGACTTCTGGGCATCTGTATCTGGTAAATTGTTCTTTGCTCCTTCCATCACTGTAATTCTGCTGTTATTCTCAAGGAGCATCTTCCTGTCCGGACATACAAACAGTTTTTAAGTAACACCCAGACTGTACTGTGTGCAGCTAAATACAAAATACAAATACAAACCTTGCTAAACACTTGGACGTCAGGGCTACATGACTATATTTAGCATGAAACCTGTTTGTATGATCAGTGAAGTTTTCTTGCATTCTTATATTTTCCTGACAATTAAGGAATTCCACCCCTAATTCTTATGAAAAAATAAATAGATAGGTAGATATTCTAGATTTATATTTAAATCAGCATGAATTAGGTACACCAAATACTTAAAAATGTACAATTTAAATAATAAATCATTAATTAATAATAAATCAATTTCTTGTCACATTACAGTAATGAGAATGTTTCGAATTTAGGCTACATTTATTTTTACATTTTCTGGGAAACCACTGACCAACTAATCAATTAGTGATCAACTAATGAAAATCCCAGTTTATTGCTGCATAAACTGCTCACTAACCAGAGGCACATTAAAATATGTAATTAAAAAAAGCACTAAAATTCTTACTCTTTTCCATGATTGCGTAGTGTCTTCTGGATACCATGAGGCACACTGACCACCCCTTTAATTAGACGGTCTCCTACAATCCTCTCTGCTTCTGCTGCCATCCCCAGCACAGCCTTTCCAAAGCCCACCAGATAAAGGTTATTGGTAAGTGTGAAACTCTGTCCACCCACAAGTAGTTTGTCTCCATGTCGCTCCAGACTCCTGCGGACCACTATGTCCGGCTGCACACCTTCAACCGCTGCAGAAAACACAGCCCGGGCTCGAGTGTCTAATGACGACATACTGCGAGAGCACAATGATGCTAAGCTCACCCACAGTGGGTGCTGCAGGTGAAGAGAACGTGAGAAAGCAACAATCTGAGCCATAAATCAAACTATCCACATCAGATGAAGAGAGACACTTAATACCTGAGGGAAGAAAAAGATATAAAACAGATAGATTCATATCACTGAATATCACTGAAAAATAGCATTGGCCAACAAACGTTTTATGTTTGAATTATAAGAAACGAATAAGAAAAAGTATTTAAGTGTTCCTTACAACAGTATAACACACTGACAAAACAGCATGAAAATTACAGCTTTAATATTACCCAAATTCACTCTTGTGATGTCTAATCTCCTTTGTTTCATACCTTTAAAATCAATTTGGTCTGATGTGAACAGATATAGATATACAGCAGGGTCAACCAATCTGACAAGGTAACATTAGAGGCTACCGAAATACGTTACTCCCACTATTTCACTCACAATGGCGCATTGCCATGGATTTGGCGACTCTAAAATATTTTCGAAAATAATTCATATTTTCAGTGACCCAAAAATATTTAATGTTTTCAATATTTACTCAAAATATTAGTACATTTTGGGACTGAGGCAAACAACTTCTGATAATTTCCTATGCTGGGACTGTGGGACAGTAATTAGATATAAATAACTGTCACCTATTATATCATAAAATGTGTATATTGTGTTATTTTTTTATATTGTTACATTTATATTGTGTTATTATATGGCATTTCATTTATAATATATTTTATCATATTAAATGAATATTATAATCAGAAATAATGCAATCTTTAGGGCTGCATACTATGAAGATTAAAATGCTTAGTTTAAAGGGGTCATATGATACTATTTTAAAGATCATTATTTTGTGTATTTGGTGTAACAGAATATGTTGACATGCTTTAATGTTAAAAAAACACATTATTTTTCAAATACTTTACATTATTTTAGTTCTTCTATGCCCTGCCTCTCTCAAACACGTAGTTTTCAACAAAGCCCCCTCCTTTGACAAGCGCAGTCTGCTCTCATTGGCCAGCTGACCCAGTACATTGTGATTGGCCGAACACCGCAAGCACGCGTCGGAAATGTAACG